>NC_056738.1:440025498-440187998 GCF_019279795.1 Protopterus annectens | reverse complement strand
GTGTGTGTGTGTGTGTGTGTGTGTGTGTGTGTGTGTGTGTGTGTGTGTGTGTGTGTGTGCGTGTGTGTGATTGTTTCCCTCTCAAAACATTTGCTATATTCCTAGTGAAAACAAATATTTGGTCTACACAGCTTGTCCTATTTCACTTCTTGACTGCATTTTTACTGAAAAAGACAGCTACAGGTTTTCATTATTTAATAAAAATGTCAGTGGCATGCTTTATACAGTTTTTTACATTCCTTCCCTTTCTAGACCCTAAATGAACTTTTCTAGACCCTAACAGAGCTTTTTTGAGACTCTCTCTCAGGAAGGATAGCTTGATTTGTAACAAATTTGAATTTTCTGCTTTATAGATGGGGGTTGAAATTTTGGAGAGCCCAAACTATTCCCAGGCATTCCTTTTCCAGGCAGCATATAATTTTTGATGTTATGTTGTCCCATCTCGCCTTCAGTCTTGCTACACGGCCTATAGTAAAGCTCAAGAGCTTCTACTGTCTCGAGGCTCTATACCTATCCCATAGTGTTTAGCGGCTATTCCCCAGATCTTGTTTGCCACTTAAACTTTGGGATTGTCTTCATTGGCTCAGGCTTGGAAAATGTAATATTTTATAACTTTTCTGTCAAATTGTTAGTTATTTTTATTTATTAGTGCTATAGTAACAGTCTTGTGCTATTTTTAGCCCTTTTTCAACCTTGTAAGTTTATTTTGCTGCTATCTTTTCTTTGGGCCTTGTTTTCTCCACAAGAATCCCTGTTTAAATTAGAGGATTATTGCCCTTTTTTCTTCTTTATAAGCCTTTTTAGGAGTACTCCATTTAAGTTAGAGGCGTCTTCTCTGGTGGAGTAGATGGTTGTTTAACTTAGAGACTTCTCCTCCCCTCTTTTCTTCTTTTAAAAAAAATATATATATAGTACTTTATTTTAGATACTTGTTTCTTTGCTGCTTTTTTTTTTATAACAGTTATAGTTGTTGCTCTAACTTTTATTGAGAAATTTTTTCCTTATAACTAGTATGTCTGAGGAACCAGCTAAAGAACATAAGTCAGTATTCAAAACGTGTGATTCCTGCACTCAGAAGATGTCCATTACTGACGGACACACTAGTTGTGTGCACTGTCTGGGTCCACTCCATCTTTAAGACTCCTGTTCCATTTGTCATAGCTTTAGTGTCAGGGTCTTGCAGGAGAGGAGGAATAAGCTTATATTGAGGGGCTTATTAAAAGTGGATGAAGGAAATCAGATTAAAAAAATCAGAAAAGACTCCAAAGTCTGCTTCATCAGCTCCAGTGTCTGAGCCAACAAGCAGCACCAGGCATGATGCCTTCTCGGCTCCGAGAATTATCCGAGCCAAAAAACATGGTCCTCCCTCAGCTCCATCTGTCTCATTGGAGCCGTTGCACAGCCAAAAAAGGAACCGGTCACCGTCCTTGAAGCCTGTTCACTCAGTGCTGGTCTCTCCTTTATTACAGTCGGTGGCAGGTAGCCTTAAGTCTTCCAGTCATTCCTCTAGATCCTCCAGGTTATCGGATGAGGACATGGAGTGGATAGTGAAGAGGTTGCTTCGGACCCGGGCCCTAGCTGAAATTCTTTTGAGCCCAGCCCATTGGACCTTGGAGCCGATAACGGTACCTTCTACTATGCCTATTCCTCCTCCAACTCGGATGGGTTTGGAGCCAGAGAGTATGGAAGTCATTGTGCTGGATCCACTGGAGCCAGTAATCACTACTGATATCTCGGATCCTACCTCTACTCCGGTTTCTTCGATGCTTTTGTCCATCAAGGGACTTGGAGGCCAACATTCCCTGGTCGGCTCGGGGGGGGGGGGCTCGGGTTGGACCCTTGTCAGAACTGGCTCTCCCACTCAGCGCCTCGGCTCGGTGCCGAGAAGATCTTATGGTCTCTCGGGGCTGAAGTCTCTCTCAGCCCAGGACCGTGGTGCCTTCAAGGTGATGCGGAGTGTGCTCTCCTCTGAGTCTACACCACCTTTGGCTCCAGCCTCTCTTCCCCCAAGGGACCAGTGTCCACCTCTTCATTACTTCTCCATCAACCACAGAGTAGAGAGTCAGTGCCCCAGGAAGCCACACTGGGTGGATCCTCCTCTTCCGATACCTCTCTGGAACATCCCCCTGAGGAGGTCCCTCGGAAGAGACAGTGTAAGAGAAAACACATAGACTTCCCTGAGTCTGTCACTTCTGATATCGATTTAGAGGATTCAGAAGGGTCTCCAAGGATCCCTCTTAGGATGTTTCCTTTTCAGACATCCTGGAGATCCTTAAACAGAGGGGTGGCTGGAAGTCCCTTTCCCCTTCTGAAGATGACTCGGTATACCTGGAGGCATTTGGCTCTCACCCCTCCACATCTTGGGTGTCTCCACCTTCCGACCCTCTCCTGGGTTTGGTGAGCCAGAAGGTGAGGGACTCTCTGGACTCAGTGGACCCCATTCTAAGGAGGCCTAATAAGTTCATTATGACCCCGGAAGATAGTTAGTACTTAACTAAAGGGGTTCCTGTAGATGCAATGGTAGTGGCAGCAGCCACAAAAAAGGAGTTAGCTGAAACTTCTGTATCTGTTCATCCACCGAACAAGGATTCTCATACAATGGATAGATACGGGAAGTGTATGTTCTCTTCAGTGGCCTTTACTTTACGGTCACTGAATTATTTGTTGCATTTCACACAACTTCAGAGAGATCCCCTAAAAGAGCTAGGAGATACCCTGCAAGGTGCTACAACCCAGGACTTATCTGATAAGGTTAACTCCCAGCTTGCAACCTTAACCTCCATATCTAACTCCTCCATGCGGCTCATATCTTATGCAGCCGATGGAGCGAGCAGGGCAGCAGGCACAGGAATAGCTCTTCATAGACATTCCTGGATGCACTTTTGTGAGTTTGCAGAACCCTTACATTCTTCCTTTATTGACACTCCCTTTGATGGCTTGTCATTGTTCGGGCCTAAACTGAAAGAAACTCACCAGGAGCCAACAAGATGGTAAGACTCTGTCTGCCATTGGAGTCCATTTTTTCTGCCCCTACCAGACCTTATCCTAAAGGTCAAAAGGGCAGGAAAATGTGGTTCTGTAAGTCTAAAGGAGCCTTATCTGACACTTGTGGTGATCCTTCCCCCAGGGGCAGAGGGGGAAACAACAGAAGACGCCGTCCACGTGGCAGAGGGAGTCTGCAAAACCAGGGTGACAGAGATACTTACTCTGGTAGGCCCTTCCAGCACTCCTGAAAGGAGGCCCATCTCTCCACCTCTGGAGGCAGTCGTGGGGAGGATATCGCTGTACCCGGAAGCCTGGCTGAATATGACTCAAGACAAATGGGTACAGTCCATTATATCCAGAGGATACAACATTCCCTTCCAATGTACACCTTGACCACCAAAGTCTATCCCAGATATTCCACCCGGTCAAAGGGATCAAGCAACACTAGAAATACAAAGGTTGCTAGAAAAAATGAGTAATTCAAGAAGTCCCCGCAGACCAACTAGGATCCGGAATTTACTCAAGGTTCTTTTTAGTTCCAAAAAAGACAAGGGACTGGAGACCCATATTGGATCTCAGCAGACTAAACAAGTAGGTGAGAAAATCAAAGTTCAGGATGGTAACACTGCAGTCTATACTCCCATTCCTGGGAAAAGACTTGATGTGCTTGTTAGATCTTCAGGATGCATACTACCACATAAAGATGGACAGGTGCTGAAGAAGATTTCTATGCTTCCGGCTGGGAGGCAGTCACCAGTTCAGAGCTATGCCCTTTGGACTCACCACAGACCCCAGGGTGTTTACCAAATGCATGGCAGTAGTCATGGCTCATCTGAGGCACCAAGGATTCCAGGTGTTTCTATACTTAAACGACTGGCTCCTAACTGCCACCACCAAGCAACTTCTGATCAAAGCAAGAGACTACACCATTCATCTTTTCTCAAAACTAGGCTTTACTATAAATACAGAAAAATCTGCTTTGTTGCCATCACAGCATATTACATCCATTGGCACAGATTTAAATAAAAATAACATGTTGGCAAAGCTACCTCAAGAAAGGATACAGATGCTACACAGTCAAGTGATTATTTTACTCAACAAGAACAGAGTACAGGCAAGATTTGTGCTGAAAGTCCTAGGCTATATGTCAGCGACGATAACACTACTTCCCATGCACGACTTCACATGAGAATACAGCAGTGGCTGCTCTTCACCAAATGGTCCATGCAGGGCTTACCCATGTCTCACGAAATTTTCATAACTCTTTCCTGCAAGAATAACTTACTGTGGTGGATTTATTCCACTCAGTTAAAAATGGTCAGACCGTTTGTACTACCTCAGCTTATCACTACAGTAACCACGGATGTCTCCCAGATAGGGTGGGGGGGCATTATCTGGGACTGATGGTCCAAGCAGTTTGGAAAGATCATGAGTACCATTTGCATATCAATGTCCTAGAGATGAGGGCCGTGCTTCTGGCACTGCAAGCACTTCAGGACTGTCTTCCCACAAGGACTATTGCAATTCAGACAGACAATATGTCGGTGGTTTGGTACATCATCAAGCAGGGGGGAACCAGATCCTACCCTCTATGTCAAAAGGCCAAGAGAGTATGGCAATGGGCGATATCTTCTCAACGCTTTCTGACAGCAACACATATCCCAGGGAAATTCAACATTATAGCAGACATGCTAAGCAGAGCAATTCTCACGCCTCGTGAGTGATCCCGCAATCAGGAAGTTACAAACCAAATTTTTTTGCAAATGGGGTCAGCCTTGCTGCGACCTTTTTGCCACTCTCTTCAATTCCAAATGCAGCAACTACTTTGCCCCAATTTCCCCTCCAGGAGAGTCACCAAGGGATGCACTGGTTCACGATTGGCCCCTGGGTCTTCTTTATACCTTTCCCCCATTTTCCATGATTCCAAAGGTCATACAGAAAGCAAAGTTGTTGAGTCGCAGGTTAATTCTCATTGCACCATACTGGCCTCATCAGATTTGGTTCACCCTTCCTTTGGCCCTACCTTCAGGAGGACCCATGGATCCTGTACCCAGTGCGTGATCTTCTGATGCATCAGTCAGGAATGCTCCATCCTTCACTCTACACCCTCAAACTGACAGCTTGGCTGCTCCACTTCCACTCTTAGCCAGGCTTCCGGAATTGTCCCCTGCAGTTCATCACATTCTAGTCTCTTCGCACAAGCAGATGACTAGGAATCTCTATGCGAGCAAATGGAAGAGGTTCTCTTGTTGGGCTGAAAAAAGACATATAGATCCTTTTACAGCATCTATACCTCTAATTCTGGAACTTCTAACAGAAACCTTTAATCAAGGGGCAGCAGCAGCCACTATCCGAGTTGAATTAGCTGCTATTTCTAATTATCATGTGGGAGAATCTCATAGACTATGCAAAGCCTTCCTAAAGGGTACTTTTCTGTTAAGACCTCCCATCAGGGAACCTCCTCTTCCTTGGGACCTCAAACTAGTATTGTCATCTTTGATTCTGCCCCCTTTCGAACCAGCATCATCTTGTTCATTGAAGCAAAAAATGTTGTAGAAACCTCACCAAAGGTCTGCTGAGCACAATACACAATCCAAATGAAAATAAAATTGCTGCAGAACACCGCTATGTTCAAAAATTTAATAAAACTTGTATCCACAAACAACACTGGAATGAATAAGATAAAATCATGAAATAAAATTATCCACTTCTTAGTGCTTTCGGGTTCAACCCCTTCTTCAAATCTGAAGAAGGGCTTGAACCCAAAAGCGCTAAGAAGTGGATAATTTAGGAATTTAGGAAGTCAGACCAATTGTTTGTCTCCTATTCTGAAAATGAAAAAGGTTTGGCAATCTCAAAAGTTACTTTGTCCGAATGGCTTACTGAAACCATCACATATGTCTATGATTCCCACAATAAGGAAAATCAAAGGACATTCAACTAGAGCGGTATCTACCTCCATTGCCTTTCAATCCAGACTTCCACTGGATTCAATTTGTGCTGCTGCTACATGGGTTAACCCTAATACTTTTATTACTCATTACAAAGTAGATGTGGCCTCCCAGAACAGGGCATCCTTTGGTTCCACTGTCCTGAGGAGTTTATTCCCTTGAGCCACCCAAGAAAAAGATGCTGGGGACTCTGTCCCAAAGTAGCAAGACTGAAGGTGAGATGGGACAACATAACATAAAGAAGTTACACACTCACCATAACGTTCCATGTTTGTTGTCCAGTATCTCATCTTCAGTCTTGCGTCCCTCCCAGCCATCCCCCTCCTGGAGTATCTAGAGGAATTTTTTCTCAGAAATTGGCAGATAAGGTCTGATTCCCTTCTTGTCTTTTCTTGTTAATTTTTTGACAATATGTTTTTTCATATATCATCCTTTTGGATATTGTACATATCATGTGAACCTTCCTTCTCAAACAAGATCTGGGGAATAGCCACTAAGCACTATGGGATAGGTATTCAGCCTCAAGCCAGTATAAGCTCTCGAGCTTTAATATAGGCCGAGTTGGAGCTGAGGTTTCGGCTCAGAACCCAAAGTAGCAAGACTGAAGGCAAGATACTAGACGACAAACATGGAATGTTATGGTGAATACATAACTTCTTTTTTTGCCTTAACTGATAGTGAAGTCCCCTGCCTGCCTTACTCGTTTGCTAAACCTGATCGTAACCCTGTTTCCTTGCCTCTTACTCTACCCCTACATATTACATTAGGAAAAACCCTTTCCCTAACAGTATCAGTACCAAGACAACACTTGATCTCAGTTTTGAAGCTATGGTTTACTGATGTAGGGCTTTTATTTGTAGAAGGGAAGTATAAATGTGATAATATAGTAAGTATGTTATAATATATGAATTATAATATAGATATAATATAGATTATTACACAATTCAGCAATTCACTAAGACTGCATTGCTGAATTCCCCTTTGGTTGATGTAGTTCAATCACAAGGATGAAGCCCAAGTCATCAATCAAAGCCAGCTGTGGTAAATCCAGTATTGCCCATACAGAGGAGTGGAATATTGCTGTCATACAAATATATTATTTAATAAAAAAAATTCTTACCTTTTTTAAATGTCATTGTATAATTCCATTTTAATGTTGTTATTTAGTTAACAAATAAATGAAACCACATGTATAACAAGCTTTTGTGTCAACCCTAAGAAATAATTATCACTACTGTGGTGCAGCTATCAGCTATGGAACTTGTTTCCATGAGTACTGCAAGGTTTACAGTTGGTGTACTGATTGGCCTGTACAGTCAGTGTGCACATTGTTGAGTAGAAAATAATCCGAACTAATGCATTTTTAACATCTATGTTCTGTATAGAATGTGTCACGCCTTTTACTATGTGGTTGAGAAGAGGACCAAGGCCACTACTTATCATCATATTACAATGCAGGATTCTCTGAATCCTCCTCACTAAATATTTGTGGCAGTTTAAAGTAACCTGCAGTGAAGTACAATTTACTGTGGGATGCTACTGCTTTGGAGGTGGTATATGGAGTCTGTCGTGATCCACCACATATGGTGGAGTTGACCTCCCTTCCTGATTAGATAGCACTCAATTAAGATAAGACTCACTGAGGAACATGCAGAAATGTTTTAGCTGAATCAAATCTAGGACAACTGTAATGGACCCCTTCAAAACAGAAAAGTCACAATCTTACTATACCTTTAATGGAATGCTGTGCCATATGTTTGATGGCTAACCCTCCTGTGTTGGAAGCTTTTGAGGATGCGTTCACAGCTTCATCTATGTCACCAGATTCCTGCCTCCTGCTCCCAAGCATCCCAACAGTTTTTTTAGGGTTCCATGAGTGCCTTTATCAACCCCCCCCCCCCCCGAGTGACCCTGCCATAATTTCTTTAGATGCAGAGACAGAGGTACCAGAAAGTCCAAGGTTTCCCTTTTAGGAAGATAATCCTTGTGACCCATCAGTTTTCTTTTTATGTCAATTTGCCATTTTTTTCTGCACTGTTGTTTGGGTGATTTTTGCTGGCTTGAATTGAAAGATTTGAAAAATAAACAGTCCTGGATTAGAAGGGTAATTTCTCTGTTAGTTAGTAATGGCAGATAAAATTGTGCAGAAGGTTACAAGTTACTCATCACATTTTTGAGAATTTCAGCTAAGAAATTGCCAAGTAAAAGATCCTTATCCAGTAAAGCATTTAACAGCTAATATTTGACATCCTCTACAATTGTTTGAAGTCTAATCCAAGCATGTCTTATTACTGTTGCAGTAGCAGTTGACCTTGAAACAGCATTCACAGTATCATAAGCACATTTAATTGCATGTTTAGTCTCCTGAGATGCTGAATTAAGCATTTCTATTTCATTTAATTCGATTTGATCTCAGAATTTGTAAAGTTTGTCAGGGATTGTGTCATATTAGATAAAATGAAAACAAAATACTTGGATATAAAAGACTGGCGATTTATGGACGTGAAAGCTAAGGTGGAAGAGAAGTATATGCTTTTTGAACAGGTATGTGAAATTGTCTGCTGACCTTATTGTTGGGGCCAACAGAGATCTTCTACTGATATGGTAAGTAAACTGCACAACTGTGCTTTTTTTTAACTTGGTTAACAAATAAATGAAACCACATGTATACCAAGCTTTTGCTAAGCCATATGAAAGTGCTGTGAAGCAGTAGTAGTTCCTCTGGTGAGGTTCCAGGCCAGCAGTAACTGCCACCATCAGCATTTATTTGGGAACTGTGCATATAAGAATAAGTGTGTGACTCCAGCAAGCATCAATGCATGAAGGTATTGACCATAAGGGAAACTACAATGAAAGAAGCAATTATTAAAGCACCATGTGACAGATCTCTACATCCTTCAAGCCTTCAGAGGCTTTGAAAGCCCCCTCTGTAGATTCAAGTAGTAATGGCAGTGGAAACAAGAGAAACGATATATGAGGTTAGACGTAGCACTGGAAGCATAAATTAGAAACAATGGGCAACTGGAAGAAAAAGAAACAAGCTATGTATATTACAATGAGTAACATACCATCTCTGATTTCCTGATCGGTACGCCTCCATCCAGATCCCCATTCTGTCCCAGAATTGTCAAGATGTTAGAGACAAAAGGAATAATGACATTTATTAAATTTATCACCAAAAATCAGTGAGCTGATTAAGGGCTTCAGGAAATGGCAAGAGAAAACTGAGGTAGTTAGTATGGCCTTAGGAAACTTGTATCTGCCATGTTTTCCCATATTTTCTCTTTCACATTTCAATGAGACAATGCTTGCATATGAAAATGGCACAAGCAATTGAGAAGCAGTCCCTTACATATATCATATTACTGATCTGCTGTACAAGCACACCAAGCACACCACCTCCACTAGACTGCATTCATGAAGTGAGTAATGAGACACCACAACAAAAAAAGAAACTGACTCGGACCCTAGTCCTTGTCCTATGGTTGTCTAAGAATTTGACAATGTATTCTTTGAAATGGCATCTGCTGGCACCACCATTTCAACAGACATTCAGTCAAATGTTGTGAATCAGAAAAATCATTTACTCAACCAATGCTTTATAAACCTAAGGTAAATATATATAATAGAAGGTGTTGTGGGGGCTGCATTTCTCTCCTAAATTTAGCAGTCTGGGTCAGTAAAAGAAATTAGAGGTCTGAGACATTCGATTCAGTTGTCTACTAGAATGAGAAAAGGTTGACGATGTGTCAGCAGATGTCATCAGTGAAACATGAAATGATACCTATCACCTACTACTGGCAGCTGGTTGACTGATCCTGTAACCACTCACTAGTACTGCATACCTAAAATGGTATGTGCATACCATCTTAGGTATCCCGTTTTTGAAACTTTTTAGTGGACTGTGTTGAGTGACATACACCTACTTTTCATAAGTGCTTTAAATTTATTTATTTTATTTATTTGTCTTTATTGATCAGGAAAGTTCAACTGGCAAAATCCATTTTCGGAGGAGTCCTGGGGAGAAAAGCTTCATCATGGTATATTTATATTAGCAAGTAAATTTAAACAGTTCTGAGAAAAACAACAGATACATTTCATAGAAAAATTTACAAGACAGGGATATATATATATATATATATATATATATATATATATATATATATATATATATATATATAAATTTGTATATGATGAGCAGGATTTGTTGACTTCCATTATGAATTTCCAGAATCTTTGTTTAAATGTGTGGTGCTGGAAGACCAGAAGACTATAAGTTCTATTCCCACTTCAGGAGACTGGATTGCTGACACTGCAGTGTAGTATAAGTGTGACATCCCTTGGATGAGAAGTTAAACCATGGTCCCATCTGCTTGAGCTGGTGGTAGTTTAGGAGTATGGAAAAGATCTCATGTCAGCTAATAAAAAGAGTAGGGGTTCTTTATTTACATAATGCATAGGTATTTACGCATTCAGAATATACATTTCAATTATTTACTAGAGATGTATATTTATACATATTTATGTTTATTATCAAAATTTCAATTGCACATCGCCGTTCTGTAGTATTATCAAATGAAATCCGTGAAAAACAAAATGCCAAAATTTCATATCTCCAAAAAAACAGCCAAACTTTGACATTCACTTCCTGTTTTGTAAATAGAAACAAGCTCTACCATGGGTTGAAACAGGGCGAGATTTAGCATTCCAGAATATTGGTGTTCGATATTTGCAGTGTTTGGAGTTCAGTCATTCTACATTCTGACTCGGCAAATGTACAATTGAAATTTTGATGGTAAACATATATATATATATATATATATATATATATATATATATATAGGTCTAGTTCAGAATGTCGACCTTTCAGAATGCCGACTGTCATATGGCCGATACCATATTATTGACATTCCGAAAGACTGACATCCTCAAATAGCACCATTTACCTACCTGTCAACAGAGCAAAACTGTTTTATGCAAGGGGGCAAGCCCCTCTGCACCCCCCCCCACACTCCCTGCTACTTAGATATTCTCACTCCTAGATCACACTACAGTGCAGGAAAGGGGAATCTCCCAGTCCTGCACTGTAGCAGGATATCTGCTATCATTTGTCGGCCTTTCAAACGTTCGCTCATATGGTGTCGGCCATATGAGTTTCGAACATTTGAAAGTTCGAACAAATTAATATATATATATATATATATATATATATATATATATATACACATATATATATATATATATAGGGTCTATATTATATTGTCGCAAGCTGACAATATCGAATCTGATATTATCGGCACGACAATATTGAAAGCGAATAATAAAGGCCAGGTAATTGAAAATCTGCATAGGGGAGATTTCCATTTACCTCAATGTAGTGCAGTTTCGGAGTTGGTATATTTAAGTAGCGGGATGTGGGGGTGCAGGGGGTCTTGCCCCCCCTTGCCTATGCTCTTTAGTTTTTTTGTTGTTGTTTTTTTATCCTCGTTTGATATTTTACTGCATTGATCAATTGTGTTCGACATTTATTGCTTCGATGCAGTAAAATTTCGACGAGGTAATACAAACGCTACATATATATATATATATATATATATATATAGAGAGAGAGAGAGAGAGAGATCAGCTACAGAACACCGACAGCCCAAAATACCATCCACCATATGGCTGACCCCATATGGTCAACACTCACAATATCGACAGCGCCAGAACTTCACAAAAAAGGAAAATAAAATGTCCTTTTTTGTGTTAGCAGGGGGGCTACACCACCCTGCACCCCCCCCATGGGGGGCTCCACCCTCCCACACCCCCCCGTATCTTTAATATACCAACTCCGAGATCACACTACAGTGCAAGAATGGAAATTTTTCCATTCCGCACTATTGGGAGATAGCGTTTCCCCATTGTCAATATTCTGAATGTCGACCATATGGCGTCGGCCATATGGGTGTCGGCATTGTGAGCTGTCGGCATTCTGTATGGGACCTATATATATATATATATATATATATATATATATATATATATATACATATGTATACTATTTATAAATCATACATCACATCCTCCTTTACATTTTGCTTCATCATATAGAACACATATGTATTGCTTTTTAGACCCCCACTTCAATTTCCACAATCAAAATTTTATAGGTTTCAACATCATTGCCAAGTCCCATTTTTTATTAAACTTAATTTTCTTCACTCTGTGGCTCCAGGTCAACCATAAAATGGCAAACATTTGTTATCAAGACTTTCAACCTCTTTCTTACTTTTGTTTCTATGATACTCAAAATCAATCATGTCCATGTTTAATTGTTCACATCTTTAAATTCATTCACATATTTCATATCTATAATCTTTTTCTGAAACATTTTTGATCTTTTACATTCTAAAAAATCATGTTCACAAGTTTCAAATTCACCACAATATAAAACAAACTCTGTCTTTTATACTTTTATATAGCATATTCGCCTTCATCTGTAATTTTTATATAGACAACCTCCATAAAAAATCCTGACCTTCTGTATGTCCTTTACATCTTTTCATTCTTGCATTAATAGCATTCCTTATCTCAATGTTTAATTCCTTCCAAGGATATCTCTTATAATATTTTTTAATAATCTTATCATACCATTATTTTCTATTATTATTATTATTATTATTATTAAATTCTTTCATTTTTATTTTCCACAAGATACCCTTATATTGATAATTTTCCATTTCTTTATTACAACTCCTCCTTTTTTTAACTAAAAAAGTCAACCATTCCATTTTATATTTCAAACTTAATATTTTCCTTACTAAAGAAACCTCATTGTCCTTTAAAAGTTTCATTACTGTATACAAGTTTAATGATGACATATACACTATGGGTTTGTTAACCCTAAACCTCCTTTTTTGATTTTCATATATAACATCCCTCTTTTCACAGGGTTCAACCTTGATCCCTAAATAAAAGAAAATATTATATTATATATGTCTTTCTCTGAGTTTAATGGAACATTAAAGCTGGCTAAATAAGTAATATTTGCTAGCAATACAGAATTTATTAAATAAACTTGTTTTAAAGGAAATCCTAAAAGACTTCCTGTATATTTTCTTTTCATATAGAATTTATAATTTCTTGTTACTTGAAGTTTATTCCAAGGATTTTAATTTTATCCTTATTAAATTTAACTCCACCAGTATTTTCCTCAAACCTAAACCTTGACTTTTGTCTTTACTTAATACTAATGCAATAACCTGAATAATTCCTTGCATTTGTTTTGTCACTGCATTCATACTAGTTTCATTTTTTGTTGTAATAATAATATCATCTGTGTTTGTTTGTGTCTTTCGGCTTTTCCCGGTTAGGGGTCGCCACAGCGGAACTCCGGTCCGCTAATGATTGGTAGTTGATTTTTACGTGCCGAGTTACCAGCCCTGATGCACAACCTTCAACGAAGGTACGCCCATTCACGCATGTTTCCACGCAGAAGACGCTCTAGCTGAGAATCGAACCGGACAGAGTCTTACTGTGAGGCGACATTGCTACCGCAGCACCACCACCGCGGTAATAATATCATCTGTGTAATTTAACAAAATGGTCATTTGTATCCCTTCATTAGAAATATAACTCATAACATCTAGCTCCTTAATCATATATGTAGATTTTGCATTCATTACTAATACAAATAATGTACCATACCCTTTTCTAACTCTATATCTTCACTCAACCATCCATTTATCATAACTTTCACTATATTATAGTTACATGTTGACAAACACACGTTTGATCCTCTTACTTACATTATATATATATATATATATATATATATATGTATATATATATATATATATATATATATATATATATATATATATATATATATATATATGTATATTCACTTTATATCCTTAAAATACTGAAATATTGAAATTCAGTATTTCAAAGTTGTAAAGAAGCTATAAAGTCAAATTCCTGAAACCACGAAAACTCAGAACCGTGAAATTCAAAACCTTGCACACCGGAGATTTTGAATTTTGCGCTACTACTGCACACACACACACACCATCCTCCCCACACACAAACACACTACATAAAAGAAAAGGGTGGCAAGCCCCCTGCGCCCCCCACACCCCCTTACTTAAATATTCTCACTCCGAGGTCGCACTACACACAAATACCACCACACAAGCTACATTATCCTCGCACACACACACACACACACACACACACACACACACACACACACACACATATCACAGCAACAAAATGCACTGACACACACCACGGTTCCTACCCAAAACCCTTAACACACACACACACACACACACACACACACACACACACACACACACACACACACACACACACACACACACACACACACTTACCTGAATCCATAACCACAGTGAAACCTCAGAAGCACAAAATTCAAAGCCACCAGTATTCAAGGTTTTGAATTTCGCACTTCTGAGCTTTTGCTGTTCTCAGGATTCCACTTTATGGGCTTGAAATACTAAATTTTGATATTTCAGTATTTCAAGCTTCTAAAGTGAATCCATATATATACTGACTGATGAATTTAATCAAATGCTTTGCTTAAATCTCCTACCATCATTTTTGCCTTAACATTTCTAACTACTATATCATCTACTAATTAATAATAAATTAATTAATAATAAATATTGAACTCTTTTACCTTTTATACCAAACATGCTCATTTACAACATTGCTTACTTTTTCTTTCATCCTTTTTTGCAATATTTTCATAAAAATCTTATAATCCGTATTATTTAATATAATTGGTCTCCAGTTCTGTATATCTTCCTTCTCTCCTTTTTTCCATATAAACCTAACGGATACCTCTACATACCTTTACAAACCATTTTTTGCTCTACAGTCAAATTTGTATACATTTTGCATTCTATTCCATCCATTCCTGCAGCTGAATCTAAATTCATTACTATTATTACTTGTTCTAGTTCTTCTATTTTATATACTTTTCTAAATCCTTATTTTCCATATTATAAAATGTATGAACCTACCATACCTTACATGTCTTTGTTCTCTGCTATTTAAATACTGTCCTAGTATGTTCTTTTACTATATTCATAATCTCCTCTAGTGTATTATGCATTCTACCTGAAGAATCTTTCATTTCCCTCATTACACTGTTATTCTCTTTAATTATTTTACTTAAATTTCTTCCTTTTTTATTTTTCCCATGTATATTTTATCATTCTCCCATGTCACATAGCATTTTTTATATTTCAGTTTAAAAAATAACCACCACTCTGACTAATGCTTATAAAATCCTCTCATTTCTACATGATCTTCTCATAATCTCATAACCTCTTTTCTCCCTTTAGCATCCCATTTCACTTCATTTATTGTTTTTATACCTTTCCCTATGTTTATATAATCATCATTTCCTTTTACTATAATCCAAATTACCTTGAGATCTAAAAACCCTGTCAGTAATAATCATCATTTAATTATTACTTAACCTTCTGGCAATAAATAAAAAATAATCTATTTCTGTTCTTTTTTCCCCTCTTCTATATGTCCAAGTCTCTAGATTCCATATTTTTAACTGCCCATATTTTATAATGTTCTTTACTAATGTAACATCATAAGCTTTCTTGTTTTGTTGTCTTAGATTGCAATTAAAGCCCCCCTACTACAATTATCTGCATATTAACTGCTATATATATATTTTTTACATTTATAACATTTTGGTTCACAATTTTTTGTATCGTGTCCTATACCCCCACATGTAAAACATCTTTTTTTTACATGTGTTTATTAAATTATCCATTTTTCCACAAAAAAATGTTTTGGGCTGTCCTCAGTATCTAACCAAGCCTCTATGTCCTTCAACATTAATAATACTTGGAATATGCACAAGACTGTCATTTTCCAGTTTCAGTATCCCATTGCAATCCCACCCTCCAGTCCATAAACCTCTATTATCATATACTTTTAATAAATTCAGTACATCATTACATATATTTAATAAATGCTTTTTTAAAGTCTCTTTTTCGACTTCAGTTCTGAATTGAATATTAGTTTTTTCTTAGTTTCCCTAAAAAGAGGGCTTGAGTGTATATAAGTTCCATGGTGAACATTTTTTCTTTATCTGCCCAGTATCGAAAATAATGTCACAAAAAGTCTCTTTATTAATTTGAATAAATGCTCTTACTTCATTTAGTTTAACCCTGAGTGGCTTAATTACTTTGTCCCATACATTATCTCTGTCCATTTCAGTATCTCCTGCCTTTTCAACTGAACCATAAACAGGGTTTTACTTTTAAAACTCATCTCTTTCTCTTCTCTCTCTTATCATGCGTCCCTTCTTTCACTGTATCTTCATATGATTTTTTCCCACCTGTGTGTCTTCATTCTGTTACCCTTCCTCCTTCTGTATCCTATCCATCATTTCTCCCCATGACCCATCCTTTCCATTTTCTGGCTCACTCTCCTCTACCATGCGCAATGATATATCATCCTGCAACCCTCCCGACTGGAGGGTTGTAACAACACAATCTTGTATTGTAATTTCTGACTCAAATAAATTCTGTTGAAACAAATCTTCTGTATTAATATTCACAGCATCCAGCACCTTAGCCTTCCTTTGAAAAGGCTCAACTGCCTTTTCCTCCATCTCCGACACATAATATTCGCCTCTCGACTTCTCCTTCACCTCCGCCACCTCTGATTCCTTTTCCAACAAATCTAATAAATCCACTGTTTAATAACAGCACCATACTCCAAATCCACCTTGCTGCTATCTTCTTCAACCTCCATGTTCACTCAGACCGCTTCCTGCTTCGCTGAGTCACCTACACCCCCCAGACCGGAAGACAGGAAACACCACAATGAAGAGTCCCCTTATAAAATGAGTAGGGGAAGTTCCCTGATGCCATGGGCAAATTTCCCCAGAATTGAGGCCATTAGCCTAATGGGCCTAACCTGCTCAGCAGATGAAAAATGTAAGATTTATTAACTTTCAGTTAGTTGCTCATTGCAATTTACATGCCTTTTATTTCAGATTCAGGTAGTTTGGCTGCATTTTGTTATTTTCTGAGGCTATATTCTCACTATGGTTATGAAGTTCCAGGCTTAATGTACATTTTTCATACAGGGCAAAATGGTACACTTTACAAAGAGAAAAGAAACTCCAGGCCTATCAATATCATTAACTATATATTTTATTTATTTATAGTATTAAATAATCAATGACTCATGCCTTTTTAATTAAATAATTCATTATTCTTTTTGATGTTTTAAAGTTTTCAGTTGTACATCTCACCCACTCCAGGCCATCAGTATCATTAATTATATATTTTTATTTATTTATGGTATTAAATAATCAATGACTCGTGCCTTTTTAATTAAATAATTCATTAGTCTGGTTGATGTTTCAAAGTTTTTAGTTGTACATGTCACCCACTCAGATTACTGTTCATACTCGAACAGCAGTCTAAGAATAACCCAGACACTGTATTTGGTTTTTGTTAGCAGGATGCTTGTTTCCATGGAAACTGCACAAGACTGAATATTTTTTCTGTGTTAGATGAAAAGATATACTTTGAAGCACAGTGGATTTCCCCACACATTTGGGACCGCTAGACTACCAGTACCAGCTAAAACTGGTGGCTGCATTGTTATTCTACCAACTGATCTGTACTTAATGCAATTTAGAGTATAAATTTCAAAATAGTCTTGTTTAGACATGACCAGAAAAAGGAAAAATAACTCTTGAATGTTCACTGAACAGAAGCTTGTTTTCTAACTGTAACTTGGGAAATTAATTCTGAAAATACATTGCATTGAAAGTTGGTTTCTTTAGGTCATTAGGACAGTATAGCAAACACTGAAATGCAGTCTTATCAGGCTGCAGCCCCATTAGGCAGCCTAGTCAGTGTATTTTTTTTCCCTTGTGGCTAAGTTGCACACCTTGTTTAACTAATAAACCAGAAAGCAGTTTGAACTTTGTGTTTAGAACACCAAACTGCAGTGGCATTTTGTCACTTTATAGCAGCTATAAATGTTGAGTTACTTAAATCTGGACTTCTGGAATCTATTGCTTTGACATGGTGTCCATTCAAAAGGATGCTATTTTACCCTGGGACATCCTGACATGCTATTTTACCATGGGACATCCTGACATAGTGATTATTCAAAATGATGCCATTTTACCATGGGACATCCTTCAATGGGTGTCCCATAGCATGCCACTTTTACAGATTACCTTTACAGTTCCTTGAGAGTATCATTTCACTTGCACTTACCATAACACTATTAAAGGATAACCATACTACACCATTAGGGTGGCCATTTGTTTAATCCATTGCCCTACCCAGAGAACTCCAAAACTGAGCAGCCAAACCTGGTGTTCCTCTTTTGTCATTGTGTCACTACAGCATAATGTTTGGCTAGTCCTGCTTTCCTACTAGGAAAGTATACACCTATTATATTCCTTCAAGCACTGTTTCTGTGTTTACATTAGTTATCCCTGACCTCTACATTTCGTGGGGGGAGAAAAAGTGTTCAGATAGGTTCTGAAGCAGCAAAGCTGCTCCAGATCCCTGTCTCCCTCCTTTATCCTCCCATCTTATCTCTCTGTCTTTTCCCTTACCATGATTACTGTCTTTCCTTTTTTCCCCTTCACTACTGCATCTGATTTCCTGCTTTCATGTCATTACAAATCTCAATGATAAGTTTGCAGACAGCTTGATCCAATATTGCCTATTTTTGTCCGATTCAACTATGGTCATTGGATCCAACCAGATCCAACCTCGGCAGTGATTCTGAAGCAGTTTTGTTCCAGGACTCTGACCCCCCCCCCCCCCCATAATTCTCTGAACTCCATTAGGTCACATCTTAATGGTCTCCAAGTTTCAATATTCTTTTTGGTGTTTCTCTGGCAGAGTTTGCATTTTTTTTTCTACTCCTCATCCCCATACCGATAAAAAAATCTTTCTCTCCAGCTAGCAACATGGATACTGTTAAGAGTTTTTGTACATTTAGGTAGATTATGTAAATTAGTTATATAGAGTGCGCTATTGATAAAAGTTTTATTTTAGTTAGGTCCATTAGAGCAAATTAAGTTTATAATGTGTGCTGTGTTCCTTAGTTTTTGCTGGTTATAATGATAGATATTTACCTAGGTGAATACTGATAGTTATATAGTGAAAGCTTGACAGTTGCTTAGGCATATTTGGAGATTTGCATGTTTGTCTTCTGCAAGTAATGGCTGATCATTAGGGATTTAAATATGTACAGAGAATAGGCACAAGCTCCCACCCAAGGATCCACACTCCTTGTGTGCTTATTCTTCGGGTGCTAGCCGCCTTGACACTCACTGTCAGGCCTGCTCCTCCTTTAGCTCCCTGGCTCTGCAAACAAGAAGGGAGAAGTTAATTGTGAATGGATGTCTTCTACCTCAAACACGGTCTACCATGCCTTCCACTTCTGCTGCTGCCTCCTCGCTCACAAGTAAAGATAAGAGGTCCAGGGACAGACAGACAGAAATAGAAAAAAAAAAAGAGAAGGAGGCTGACAAAGAAGGAAAAGACAAAGGAAAAATAGAAATTGAACACTTTCTTCAGGTTCAGATCCCAAGGTACCACCATGTTCAGAGCCAACATTTCCACAAATCTGTCCATCTCCTCCTTGGCCCCAGTTCTCCTCAGACCAAGTGAGTCCCAGGCTACACTCACTGATCTTTCAAGAAAGAAGGTACTTGAGAAAGAAGGTACTCGAAATGAACTTCGATGGTGGCAATGTCTCGGTCATCAAGAAGCCTGACTGAAAAGGATGTTGACAAGATGATGAGAAAGTTCCTCAGAACATAAATTCAGCTCAGTGTTCTCTCAGTCCTTCCACCTCTACCTTATCTAGTTCCGGTCTATCCCTCAGACCTGGTAATCTTGGATTCAATCTGTCCTGGAATGCCTTTGCCAGATCCAGCAGTACAAGTTACTTTGACAGGTTCACTTCCTCTTTCTGTCCTGACATTTTCAGATCTGGCAGAGTCTCAGAGATGAAGCTTCAGTACCATGACGTAAGGGGGTGGGTCAACACCAAAGTTGCTGGTGCCGTCTCTTCCCTCAGTACCTCGGCTCTTGATAGCTTGGGGTTGAAGCTTCTTAGTATCGAGTTTTCCTTATTTGTCTGGGGATAGAAGGGCTCCAGGGTAGCTGATAGCATCCTCAGCCTTTCGTGGCTTTTTAATGGGTCCTTTTAAAGCCAAGGGAAAAGGTGCCTCCATCCAGTTTGGTTCCAACCAAACCCCAACTACAATCAGCTTCTACTTCTCATCCCTCTGTCAGACAGGGACAGTCGGTTTCACAGGATTGCCAGGCTACATGTTATATAAGTTCCCAGTCTAATTCAGAACCTTCTGATTCTGCCCCCAGAACCAGTTCGCAGGAAACAGACATGCAAGCAGAAGCACTTTAGACTCTTCCCCAGTGTCTGTCACAGAAGACACAGACTTGGATGAAGGTGAAGGCTCCCTTAGAGTCCTGACTAAGACAATCATCTTTGGCTAGATCCTTGAATTTATGAAGCAGAGAAGGGAATTTTACACAGATAACCCTTTAAATGAGAAGTCCATGTTCCTGGAAGCCTTTATTTCTGTCTCATCTTCATTCTGGGCAGTGTCACCTGTTGACCCACTCATTGATTTGATGCCTGAAGGACCTTGATGTGGTGCAACCTATTCTTAAGAAGCCCAACAGGATTCTAGCAACACCAACAGACCAGAAATTCTGGAGCAAAAGTCTACCTATGGACATAATGGTAGTAACAGCAGCCATGAATAAGAAACTATCTGAAGAAAGTTTCTTGTTCCATCCCCCTAATAGAGTGTCTAGGGCTATGGGCCAATTTGGGAAATGGCCATATGCTTCAGTGGTGTTTGCCTTAGAGTACTGAATTATTTAGCCCAGATTTCAGAGAGACCTGACCAAGGAGATTTCCAAGTCTCTCTCTTGCCTGCAGATGTTCAGAAGACAATGGCCTTCCAGCTTTCTTCCCTCCAGTCTACTTCCAATGTAACCATATAACTGCTTTCTAATGTGGCTGAAAGCATGGTGACAGCAGCAGGCACCAGCATTACCATTCATCAGCACACCTGGATGCATCTGTGTGATTTTGCAGAAAGCTTTAAGACATTTTTTGTAAATGCACCCTTCAATGGATCCACCTTATTTGAACCTAAATTTAAAAAAACATTGACTAGAAGTCAACAAGATGGCAAAACTCTGTCTGCAGTGGGAATCCACTTCCCCACTTCCCAGAGATCCTATTCAAGGAATCAATGGGCTGGGAAGAAGATGTAGTTGAGAAAATCACAGAGCTCTTACCATGACACTCCTGGTAATAGACCTCCCCTTGGCAGAGGCAAAGGTAACCATAATGGATATTGCCCTAGAGACAGAGATGGAGCACATAACCAGGGCTTTCAAGCCCTTTACTGAAAAGCTCTTTTGGCATCCCTGAAGGGTTGGCCAGCTACTGCACTCTGGAGGCACTTGTCTGTACACCCAAAAGCCTGACGAAACATAACCAACAGATTCTTGTGTGCTAATTATAATGTTCAGAGGCTATTTCTTACTATTTTCCCTTCCTACTGTTAAGAAGAAGAAAGTTACTGATGTCCCACCCAGTCAGTGGGAACTCACAGCTGCAGAAATTTCCAAGCTGCTAGAAAAAACAGTCATCTAACCGTTTCCAAAAGATCAGTTAGAATCCAGATTCCTTTCAAGGTTTAGTATCCAAAAAAGAGGGGAACACAGACCCATTCTGGATTTCAGCCATTTAAATCAGTATGTCAAACAGACAAAATTTTGGATGGTCACACTTCCGTCCATTTTACTTCTGCTGAAGAAAGACAATTGGATGTTTTCTATAGATCTCAAGGATGCATCTGTGAAGATAGGGAAGCATTAAAGGAGATTTCTCCATTTTTGGCTGGGAGCCAGTCGTTATAAATTCAGAGCCCTGCCATTCTGTTTCACCACAACTCCCCAGGATGATCACCAAGATGATGGCAGCTTTGGCAGTCTGTCATTGCCTGCTAGGAATACAGGGTTTCCTGTACTTTGATGATTGATTCCTAACTGGTACATCAGGCAACCTGTTGTCGCACCATCTGGACCTACTGCTCAAGTCGATGCAAGACCTAGGGATCAAGGACAGCCTAACCAAAAGTAATCTTATGCCTTCTCAACAAATAGAATTCACTGGATGCCAGATGGACACAAGCTTGCAGATCGTTCATCTTCCCAACTCCATGATGTTGGCCCTGCGCCTCACTGCCACTCAAGTTCTCCATCATCCCTGGCCCAGCAGCAAGATTGACTCTTCATCTACTGGGTTTAATAGCTTCCATAATCCTCATGGTTCTATTGGCCATATTTTACATGAGAGTTCTTTAGTGGACTCTAGCTGTGCAGTGGTCGTAAATACATCATCCACATCATGCCAAAATTCAGCTCATTCAGGTACGCAGGCCACACATATCCTGGTGGATAATGTCTCATTTGGTAATAGAAGTGCATCCTTTCCTTATGGACCTCCTCTGTGGCAGTAGTGATGATGGGTGCTTCCCTTCAAGGGTGGGGTGGGGGGGATTTTGAAGGGAAGACAGTCTAGGGCACTTGGTCGCAAACAGAAGTAAATCTTCACATCAGTGTTCTGGAAATGAGGGCAGTCCTCCTAGCATTGCAGGCCTTTCAGAATGCCTTCCCCAGGGGTGTGATATCAGTACAGAGAGGCAATATGTCAGTGGTTTGGTACACAAATAAACAGGGAAGAGCACGCTCTTATGACTTGTGTTAAGAAGCCATGAGAGTCTGGCAATGGGCAATATCTTCTCAATGCTTTCTGATAGCAATGCACATCCTGGGGTCATCCAGTGTACTGGCAGACAAGTTGAGCACATGTATTTTGATGCCTCATGAGTAGTTCCTCAATCCAACAGTTACATTTTTGAATTTCAGTTTCTGGGGCCAAACTTGCTGCAACCTTTTTGTGTCCTGCTTAAGCAATAAGTGCAGCAGTTACTTTGCCCTGATCCCTCCACAGGGATAGTCACTGAGGGGTGCTCTAGTCCACAATTGGCTTCCAGGTCTACTCTTCCCTTCTTCTTCTGCCTTCCCACCCATTGCTTTTAATAAACATGTTCATATAGAAAGCAAGAATGTGCAAGGCCAAGGTGATCCTCATTGCCCAGTTCTGGTCTTGACAAATGTGGTTGCCTTTCTATGGCTTCTACTAATACATCCTCCATGGAAGCTAGATCATTATCCAGATCTACTAACACACCTGGCTGGACTGCCTCCTCTGGACCAGAAAGCCATGAAGTTAAACTGCTTGGTTCCTCCAGCTCTAACCATAGATATAGATGCCAGTCTTCCCTCTTCAATTATTCATATCACATCAGCATCCCAGAAATGGACCATGATAAAAATATACTTTAGCAAATGTAAGAGATTCTCCATTTGGGCTCTGGCCAATGGCTTAGATCTGTTTTCTTTTCCCATTCCTTTCATTTTAGAATTCCTGTCTGAACTTTTTCACAACAGTTCCAGTTATTCAACTATCAAAGTGCAAATGGCAACTATTTCTAGTTTGCATAATGGTCAGAATGACAACTCTGTAGCCTTTTTGAGAATCTCTAAGGTCTTCTTGAAAGGAACATTTCTCCTACAGCCACTTATCAGAGACCTGGTACCTCCTTAGGATACTGTCATCATGTTGAAAACACTGACTCAGGCTCCCTTTCAGCCAGCACCATCAGTTGATTTGAAATCTCTCTTTTAATAAACAATTTTTCCGGTGGTTAGTTCAGCCAAATGGATTTCAGAGATGCAAGCACTTTCCTACAAACCGCCCGATTTGGTATTCCACAAAGAAAGAATTTCTAAAAGGACTAATACATCTTTCCTTCCTATGGGGTCATCAGAACTAATTTAGATCAGTTGATAAACCTACCCGACTTCTTTTCCAAGATTTTCAAACAAGGGTGAATACATACTACATATGCTGAATGTTCATCACCAGCTTCAGTTCTGTCTTCATAGCACTAAACCATTAAGGAAGCCGGATCAATTGTCTGTGGCATTCTCAAAATTTAGATTGGGCAAAGCAGTGGTTAAAGTTAATCTGTCTAGATGGTTATTCAAATGTATTTCTTTTGTGTGCAATAAAAAAGGCTTGTCTTTAAAATCTATACCTAAGGCTCATTCCACAAGAACAGTGGCCACATCAACAGACTACCTATTTATGATATTTGCGCAGCAGCTTCTTGGTCAACAGTTCATACCTTTGTATCTCATTATAAGTTTGAACAATGTCAATCATGCTTCTCCTTTGGTTAAACAATCCTCAGGAATGTCCTTCTTTGATATCACATGGGTTTACATGCTTGGAAATCCATCCCATAGTTGAATCAGTTGAAAGTAGACAACATTGGATAGAAAAGTTATGTACTTGCCATAACGATAGATCCATGTTGTCTGATTTTTATGCAGTTCAAACTCCCTTCCACCTGCCCCCTTCGAAATTGTCACAATCAGGGCTCTGATGACTGGGTTGACTCTGGCATACCCTGTCTGTGAGCAGTCCCATAACCCTGCCATTTTTGATTTTAAATCTAATGGCATTGGTGCCAGTGTTCATATACTTTTTTTTGTATGTTTTTAGAGGCTATATGCCAGCTGATTTCGTGACACAGTTGCAGAGATGTTATTCTGTCATTTGTCTCTGCAGCATTGCACCTCCTCAGAATGGTTTGAGTGCATTTTTACCTGTAAAAAACTACAGCAAATGCTATATTAAAAAATGCTCAGAAAATTAAACATTACTTACATATGTCTCAGGGGGCAGTGATTAATTATTTTGTTGTTGTAAGAAGATGAACAATCTTCTCAGTTAGCTAAGACTTCAGTTTTCAAGTCATTATTTTCACCCGTGTCAGAATTGCTGATAATGGTACTCTTTTGTATTATTCTTTTACCTTCCCCTAACAAACATCATACTCAGAGAAGACATTCAAACCGTGGTAACTACAATTTTGAGTGCTCACCACTTTCACAATGACCATCTGGCAGGTTCACTTAATCAGCCAAGTCCTTCCAGCTTGCAAATTTTGTGATCAAAGGTTTGAGGCATGATCACATGATGTGTCTTAAATGCAGAAAACACACAATTAAACAGTAATTCCTTTCTGTTTTTTTTTTTTTCAAAATTAGAAGTAATAATATGAATTGATTTTAGCAAATTTTAAAACCAGTATTAAAATTCTCTATTGTGAAGCATTGTATGGCAGTTTTGTCCTAACTACAAATGTTTGCAGATGGCTTTTTACCAACAACCATTTGAAATAACAAGAACATTCCTAATAAATAGCACAAAATAACAATGGACATAAATATACATTTGTGAAGAATAATAATTTTCCTGTCATCTGCTTGCTGGAAACTGGAGGATTGGTTTTGCACACCGCAACATGTATGACTTTGCACTTCCAGCCATTTCCCCTATTTGGCAGTCTCACGTATCACCTTGTTTTTATTCTTTTTGTGCCACTTTTTCCTGCTGTATTCCAGTGTAAATACAACAGGTTCCTTGCTTAACCTCTGTGTACATCATCTACCTAGTAGTGGACATGCATACACTGATTGGCTCCGGTACCTGCTTTGTTGCTGGCCTGCTTCTGTGCCCTACTGTCCCCATTCTCTAGCTGTTCCTCAGGTGCATATGTACTTACAGTTACACCAGTCCTCTTCTCTTACCTGCCGCAGCCCATAATCAGTTCACAGAAATAACTAAAAACATACCCATAAGCATTACACCTCACAAATTGTGGTAGGAGGATGACATAATGGTTAAGGTGTTTACCTTAAAGACACACGGTGCAGGGTTTGATTCTCACATGGGGTAACTGGCTAGGCTTCAAATGGCCCAAAATGGCTGTTAACCTAGTACTAACCTATGAACAAATTACTCAAGTTATAGTCCTCATCAAGCTTTTGAACTCTTAACCACATCCACAGAATACGCCCTAGAACCCTACATTACACAAACCCAATAAGTTACCTTAACAAACACAATGTTAAAATCACATACAATAAATTGTGCCTTAATCAGCATACCCCTAACATTTTTACTGTTAATGTTGCTCAGATTATTATCTAGAATGGAATAATCTTTACTTTAATTTCACCCAAAACAGCAAACACCATTCATCACACAGCAATATAATTTTCCAAATACTACCCCAGTGTGTGCTTCTACAAAACAACTCTATCTTTAGTACCTTTCTAGCTATAAATTAACAAAAAAAATCAGACACGCTAAAAGAAAAACTATTAAATGACTTCCCGCATACTACCATACACTTTTACATCCAGCGAAATCCAGGTCTACTTTTCAACAAGCGTAATCTCAGTTCCTTCTCAACCCTTTTAAATGCCACAAAATACATGTAGATCTACCAAATTAACAAATGTGAGAAGTACATGTAACAAACATGAGAAGTGTTTGTAACAGAATCATGGAATTATACACAGTTGGATAGAATACCATCAATCAGACATTATTACCATTACAAAAATATGACTAAAGCCAAATCTCACAAATGAAGAAATTCTTCCGGCAAGGTAGAGTATCAATAGAAAAGATATGTCTTCCATAAAGGGAGGAGGTATATGTATGCTGTTCAGGAATAATCGTAATTTGCAACTGTCACAACTGGCCATATCTATCTTTAACAGTGCCAAACTACTTTGTCCCACATGACACTAAGTAAACCTGTTACTACACAATGAGCAATAAAAAGCATTCAGTCAAGAAGATATCCCCAGCTGGGTATCACAAAATATAAAACAGGTCACCATTATACTAGGTGATGCCATCTATAACTGACCCATCAACAAGGTACCCCAGCAGACTGCTCCTGACATTAACCTATTCAGTTTCAAACAACAAATCACAGACCCATCTAGAACTGGGGGATAAAACAAGCAGAGCAAGTGTTACTGATAAGATATTACTAACCAAGCCTCCAAAATAAATTATTGCTCTCAATAACAATCATTCAACCTTCATAAGCTAGGGACAAAACCTTTAAAAATGTAATATTTACCTGGGTACATTAAAAAAACTTAAATGCCTCTCAATTCTACAATTACTTTAAACAATGCAACTGGCTTCCATTAAAAATCCTACCATTAGGGGACATTATCAAGTACCTTACTCACACATTTCTAGACATTTTTAAACTCAATGGCTCCAATGCAGAGAAAGATAGTGAAATATAACTCTGCCCAATGGATTATGCCTGAAAAAAAAAGTGTAAAAAGAGATAATGCATGGAAACAATGGATAAGATAACAACCTGTCCAAATCAGACAAATCTTCTGCACTCAGAAACTGATTCAAAACTGCAATCTGTAAAAGCAAACAATCATATTCCAACATCTAGTAAAAGACCATAAAACAATCCAAAACTATATTTGTTCATAATCAACAAACTCTTAAAACTGGGAAGACAAACCACCCATGTGCGTGTGTGTGTCTGTGTGTGTGTGTGTGTGTGTGTGTGTGTGTGTGTGTGTGTGTGTGAGTGTGTGTGTGTGTGTGTGTGTGCGCGCGCATGCGTGTGTTTATATATGTTTGTATGAGTCTAATTAAAATGATCTAAACAGAATAATGTCTACAGCAAAATAATGACACAAAAAATCTAAACTCGAATATATCTAAACATAAAATATCAACAAAATCAAACCTCGTCCAAATGATTTTGCAGTGGGGAAAGCCCCCTGCATCCCCATACCCCCTGTTAATTATATATATACTAGATCCAAGGTCACATAACAGTGAGGAAAGGGCATAAACCCCCAAAAATATTCTGGACCTAACCAAAAGGTACAGAATAAAGGCATGAAACTCCTGTAGATGCAAACCACTCTTTATTAACGCAAAATCCTTAAAACCACAAGCGTTTTCATCCGAGTATCACCCAAACTTCTTCAGATAAAGCAAACAATGTCCCTACACACATTCTCTTTATATATCTTAATATAGCGCATAAAACAATTAATAAAAATAGATAATTGACTAGTCTTAAAGGCATATGGTATAAGGTGTTTTCTGCTTATTTTACCATATGCTTTTAAGACCAGTCAATTATCTATTTTAATTAATTGTTTAATGAGCTATATTAAGATGGGTCTACTGTATTTGGTCGAATGTCATTTGGTCAAAAATGATTTCAGGCAGCCCACATCACTGAAAGCCCATTTGGTGTTTGTGTTGACTTTCTGGACCCACTCCATCTTTTTGAAAGGGCATAAACCCTTACTAGTATAACTTTGAATTTGTCTATATTTTGTGTTTAGATATTTTTTGTTAATACTTTTGCTGTTGATAACATGCTGTTTAGATTATTTTAAATAGACCCTTGGCTTTGCAGTTTATTGATCTTAGACTGTATTTACTCTCTAGGTTTGTTAATCATGTGCTCTTATTATGTTAATTCAGTTTTATAATTCACTATATCTGAGTTTTGTTTCAAAATTCATTGTATAACTGTGGAGCTTTTCTCCCTGGGTCTCCACTGAAGGAGGGCTCTGGCTCAATCAGACTAATCCAGATCAACAAATGTCAAATAAATAAATAATAATAATAAATAAGCCCAACACAGTTTACTATCGTTTGTGCGAACGACAGTCTGTCGGCAGCACTGCTGTCAAAAATCAGAATGTTGTGCACAAAATTTAAATGGATGGGATAGTAAATGGATGGGATAGTCAAACACACTTATGCGAATACAGTAGTGCATTCGCATAAGTGTATTCGACTATCTGCATGGAGATCATGGTAGAGTTGGGTTTGGAAATTCATCCATATCGCCACTGTAGTGTGATCTCGGAGTTAGAATATATTAGCAGCGGGGGGTGTGGGTGGTGCTGCCCCCCACAGGTGGTTGTATGGGGGCTTGCCCCCCTGCAAAATTGTGATATGTCGTATAGGAGTCTGATTTAGATCAGCTCCTATATGGCTATCACATGATGGTTTCAGTAATAGTGTTGACTCAAATGTGTCGATCATTTGGGTCGACTGTGAGGCCATTCGGAATGTTTGTGTTCGGTTTTACTTTTCGTTGTTTTGAACGGCAAATGCTTTGCCATTCGAACAAATGATAGTAAACTGCCCAAAACGCAACTACCTTCTATGTACCTGTTTGATGTCAGACTGGGTCAAAACTGAAAAAACAATACAGAATACATTAGCATATGTTGCTGTCAGTCAGTTATAAACATTATGCCTGTTTTACACAACTCCCAAAAGATTACCTGTATAAGTATCTGATGCTTAATTGTTTTTTTTTTTTTTTTCACTTTCCACACAATAATCTCAGTAATGTATTTCAACTTGTTACAGCCGGACAGTACACTGCCCCTAGACAATCTATAGTAACCTTCTGTGTACACTCCTGAGGTTTATAAGTAAGAAAGGTTAAAAAAATGACCATAGTATTCTTTGGTTTTTCATAGATGCTGCAATAACCATTGGTACACACCACTGAGGTTTGATTGTGAAGAAATATAAAGAAACATATTGCCCA
Organism: Protopterus annectens; assembly: GCF_019279795.1. Lineage (NCBI taxonomy): Eukaryota > Metazoa > Chordata > Ceratodontiformes > Protopteridae > Protopterus > Protopterus annectens. The sequence continues at coordinate 440,158,430 of NC_056738.1, read as the reverse complement.
TGTCGTCCCCAGCACCATACAGAAGCCACAGTGACATTTTGTGAACACCTGTGAGCAAGGCTGGTTTTAGACTAAATGGGGTTCAAGACAAAGACCACTACTACGGTTATCTCAAAATTCACTTACACATCTAGACTTCTAGAAGCCTTGAAGGTCTGGATGTTCTTGTGATACACTTTATGCCTCATTCTTAAAAATTACTTTTTAACTGTATTTTTCTTTATTATTACCAGGGAGTTATGTATATGCTCAGCAATAATGTGTCAGTCCACAGATAAAAATCTGTGCTATTTTTATAATCATGCATATGCACATTCTCTCTTTTTTACACACAGAAAAACACATGCGCACGCACACACATGCACACACACACACACACACACACACACACACACACACACACACACACACGCACACACACGCACACACACACGCACACAAACAAACTGACCTTGGCAAACTAGATTTTCACAAGATGAACACATGATGCATACTTACCTACAGGCAAATTAGAAGGAATCCATTTCTCCCACAGTATGCTTTGAAGGTGTTGGAGGAAACCTCTGCACATGGATAAACCAACAGAGACAGGAAAGGCATGGAGATGTCATGTAGAAGCCACAACCAAGATGTCAGTCAGATGCCAGTGTTGTAAGGTGACAGTGCTACTCTCTGTACCATGCCAGTGAGCAGTTCCTTTCACACACACATTCTGCTGCTGCCAGAATACTGGTGATACACTTACTATGTATAATGTTGATGTTTGTGATGGAAAGTGAAAGAAAGTATGGCCTGCATGTTACTCTTTAACAGACTGCAACCCCTCAACACTGATTTCAGCAAATACATTGGAATAGATTGTGTGACATTACTTGTGCCACACCAAATTAGTGACTGCTTTTTAACAATGATCAAACAACAGTAGTGGCGAATCAATTTTACCCACAGTATCCCTCTGTACCTATCAATTACAACTACTTTACTGATTTTGTACACCTCAGATGTCTGACTGTGTTAAAAATAATAATGGACCAAGTAATATACTTCAAGTTTCTTTCACAGAAACCCAGAATAATCACATTTAATTATTCATCTTACTTAAAATGCACACTAGTTCTCTGCTCTGTTTAAACTGAGCAGATGGTAAAAGGGTCAGTTACTATCATCTGCAGACAGACCTCGCCCCTACCAGCAATTATAACATTTCAGACATCTGGTTGTGAAATAAATGATGGCCATGTAATGTATTTTAACTTTGTTTGATACAAATATCCGCACATCAAAGTATTCCAAGTTTCTCCATACAAATCTCAGTAGTTGTGCAATACCAGAATAATGAGCAAACAGCAGTTAGTCATTTTTCCCCACAACCCCAGCAATTATATATGTTTTGTCTGTGTACATCTCAAATGTACAACCCTCATAAAAAAACACAAATAAAATAATGAAAATAAAATAAGGGGCATGCAGTAATGTACTGAAATAGCTGTTGACCTCTTAGTGCAAGAATCAGTACAGAAGTTCAAAATCAGGGACAGATTTTGCATGTTAGGGAGTTGTTACAATAACAGGTTATGCACTTTCTGGTGGAAATGTGTGAAACTCAAATGACTTTCATCATTTATTGATAGCTTACTAATCTTTGGTATTGACTAGCATTTCTATGATATTACATTGGGCTTAAAATGACTTCTGGGTCATAGCCTAGTAATCTCCTATGATCATATGCTTTGCCAGAAAACCACACATTTTATGAGGAACAGACCAAAAAATGAGATAAAATCAGGGCATTCTGAGAAGTCAGGAACAGTTTCAAGCTTAATGTACTCAAACATACATGAGCTAAGCCTCTCAGCTATATAGCTATCAATGTCTTTGCTCAAGAAACAGGGACAAACTACACAGGCTAAATGGGAATTGTGGGAACAATACATACAAAGGAGGAATGAGGCCTAAAGGCAGCAGGACTTAAATGAGCAATGTAATGTTTGAGTGAAAAAGACTGGGTAGATTATAAGTGATGTATAATGTTTGCAACGGGGGGTGTGTCAGTATGGTTTGTGATGTTAAAATGCTTGTTACTAGGATTGTGTTGGTGTGGTTTGTTTTCACTTATATAAATGTATGATTGCCTATATAGTAAGTGATGGTTTAATGGAGAGGTTTCTTGTTTAAAAAAGGCAGGAATTTAATAATTTATGTAATATTGCTTAGGTTATATTATATATAGCAATATATATGAAGTATAATGTTTGTTATGTTAATATAGCTTGATTACTTTTACATGAATGTAGATTTGCCTACGTCACAAGTGATAAATCAATAAAGGTATTTGAAGAAAGAAAAATGGGACAAAGATGAGAATAATGGGAGAGACCAAGGCCCAAAATCAAACACAATTTCTAAATAGTACTCTGCTTCATTTAGAAAGTTAGTAGAACCACAGGTTTCATATCAACATATTTTCTGAAAGATAATATTTATGAATCACTTCTTCTTCTTCTTCTTTCGGCTTTTCCCGGTCAGGGTTCGCCACAGTGGATCATCTGTCCGCTCATGATTGGCAGTGGAGTTTTACAGTGTCGAGTTGCCAGCCCAACCTTCGACAGAAGGCACACACACACACACACACACACACACACACACACACACACACACACACACACACACACACTCACAACTAGGGCCAATTTAGAGTGTCCAATCCACCGACTGCATGTCTTTGGGATGTGGGAGGAAACCGGAACACCCAGTGGAAACCCACGCGACCACAGGGAGGACATGCAGACTCCACACAGAAGGCACCCCAGCCGAGAATCGAACCAGAGAAATATGTATGAATCACTAATGTCCCTCATTACTGACTGACTGTAATTCCCAGTGACGTACCAGAAAATCTTACATTTTATTAGGGACAGAGCAAAAAGATGAGGAAAACTCAAGGATAGCTGAGAGGAATTTCAAGCTGTTCACTCCCTACAATATCTGGTTGCCTGACAGAAATATTAAAAAAAAATTCAACATGCCTGTTGCTATCCTGACCATTTTTACCCACTATTTTTTTTCTCAGTAGCATCTTACCCTGCTGCTTTTTTTCGTCTTCAGCAGTGTGGCCATGCTATTCTGTCCAGTGCTGAAAATTTCAGGCATTCAGTTTAATTCCGTCAACAGTCTACACAATGATCCTTGATTTATTGTGTAGATAATGGGTGGGACAGCACTCAAAACTTGAAAATTATAACATCTTTGAAAAGGGTGCTGAAATAACAGCATTTTTCTTTCCTTCTGTCAGGAAGTAACTAAGTAAATAAATAAATACATAAGCCAGAGAAGCATCCCTGACTGAACGGCACCTTGGCAGCTGCCTAGTTTCCTATGAGCAAAGTTGGCCATGACTGAAGGTCTGAAAAATAAACTGCAATTCTTGCAAAAAGAAATTCAATTTTGAATCTTGTTAATACAGTATTAAAGCCCCTGCACCCCTCAGAGATGTTTGCATATACTAAAGTCAAGATCATTGTGCTGCAGAGTGGAGGGAATTCTCTGAGGCACTTCGGCTTTAGATTGAGTGTATATTATTTTATTTGCATTTAAAGTCTCAGAGGATGTCAGCTTTGGTTGTTGGATTTTCATTGTCTATATGATTGGATATCAGCATGCAGACAATTAGTTCAGCATATCATTGTGGTAATTGTAACTTTAGGACAGAAACTGAATTTATGAATACCACTGCACTGGCTGCTGTTTCATTCAATTATTTTACCCTTTTTCTCAGGGAGCATTTGCCTGTCAAAGACTTGCTAGATGAAGTTGTATCTGTTACTATTACAAGTAAGCTTCTGTTGTAAGATTTGTTCTCTTATGCATCCTAATACTAGAAGAGCCAGAAATGTGTAGCTGCAGACAATTTTAGGTGAAGACAGGAAAAGAAAAAACACAAATAAAGCTGTTGCAGACAAATGGATCTTTTGATGGAAGACTAATAGTAAAAAATAATGATACTGCTTATGGACATAAAGAAAATGGATGTATTAATCATTGTCAGTGACTTGTCATTTTTCTCCACTAAAAAGAATTAGAATACCGTTTTTTGTCTTGTGTGAAGAATATATACAGTTCTAGGAGTACCAATGTGTTCCTTAGCTCAAACATGTTCTTTTTTGTCCCTGAAATGCAAGATTAAAACAACATAATGGGAAGAACTTGAATACCTTACTATCTGTAAACTTTACCATTGCAAGACTGGGATTTGTTACTTAAAAAGGAAGTAATAATGTAGAGAGACTCACATTATTTCCTTGATTACTTTTTCAACCATACATGGAGATGTCTGGGTGATTTTTTAGTCTTGAGTTGTTCTTTTCTGACTTTGTTTACTGCTTTAATTTTGGAGTCTGAAAGATCAATGAGAGAATACAGATGTGATGCAGCTCATGTTATCTGCACTGCAGAAAGCAGCGTTCAACAGCTGTGCTCACACTCACTGAAGTTGCTAGTGTAACTTTTCATGCTATGTACACATGGACCTTTAACTAGCTGTTTACTGCAGCATTCTATATTAGCTGAGTATTTACACGTACTAGTAATGTGGCATTTCACTTAAATATAACTCAAACAAATTCCCTGCAGTGTACACTTTTCAACTGTACATTGTAGTCTGTTTATATTCTCATGAGATATGTGTGTTCCTGTTTACTGAGGTGAAGTTGGGCGTAGGGGACAGTCGAGGAATATACTAATTTGTAACTTTACACAGCAAATGAACATTCTAAGATATTTAAATCTTATTTTAATTTTACCCACAGTGGAAGCTATTGAATTAACAGTGACACACATACAATATTACAACTGCTTAAGTAAATGCTGGGATATTTTAGTCAGCAAAGGTTATACAATGGCAGACGAAATTCAAGAGACATGACTACTTACTGGACCTTCTGTGCAGTTATGATGCTACATGATAACTCTTTCTAGATCAATAACCAAAAACAGCATCAGTAGACAAATAAAAAGAGCAGCACTTTAACTGGATAGCAGTCTTTATAACAGCGAGTGATTCCAAGTTTTTTGAATGTGGGTGACACAGCTTTCTATTTCATTTTATCTTAATAGGGACATTTTTACACAATAACATATTCCCTTTAATAGCTTGTTGTGTATGCAGTAATACCATACGGATAAAAACTACCCAGCATGGTATTCCTGTGACCACAAGATTTAGCAATAATGCCAAAGCCTGAGTGAGTAAATTGGCATGCGTAACAGGCCTAGTGGTGATATCTCAGACTTGTTTAAAAAAAGTAATTTCTTACCTGTTATGTAATAGCATTTGCTACAAATGCCATCGTACACTGAACTGATTCACTGGAAACAATTGGCTGATACACTGTGCATGGCACATTTAGGTGCCTGTTTATACAGATGCTGCACATTCGTTGAGTCTGTTTTTTGAAGCTAATGGTGTGGCATTGAAGGAATTTTTTTTCTTGTAAGCTGCATCTGTTTTAAAAGAATGAGCTGAATATTTAAAAGTAAATACATGTGACCACGTTCAGTAGTAGAAGTAAAGGAATTGTAATAATTGTAATAGTCTTTCTAGAAACTTCCCACCACACTTGTAGTAATGGCAGGTATACTTGTAGTTTTTGTGGATTTGCCGGCTCTTATAGTGTTCTTCCGCTTGATTTTAAATAGTTTAGGTATACTTGTAGGTTTTGTGGATTTGCCGGCTCTTATAGTGTTCTTTCGCTTGATTTTAAATAGTTTAGGTATACTTGTAGTTTTCATCTTAAGTGAACTGACCATTTTGAATTGGTAGTTGTTGTTCACAAGTGCTAAAAGGATTCTCTTTAGACACTCAAATTGCTTGTAAGTATGGCAACTAAGTTATTGTATACAGCCTGTTGATAAAATGCTTAAACCCAATCTGCAGACCATGATCAGCCTTGTATGCAGTGTTCAGACATACTGCTGTTGTCTCTGTTGCACCTATTTAAAAATCAGTTACTTTTTAGTGTTGCCAAATGAGTCATCGATGCCAAAAACTCCCTGGAATAGTGTGATTTAGTGATTATACAATATTGCAAAAATAATGGCTTAGAATTTCAGACAAAAATATGTAGAGTTCAAAACGTAGTCTGTTTAGTTGATAAACTGCTATCCAGGTCTCTTACCAATCACTTCTTTCAACTGTATCCATCCTTCATTTATCTACACCCCATATACACGCTATTCATCATAACACAGCATTCTAGAAATACATTTGTCCATCACATTCTACATTAATTAATTCCTTTATGTACTGCTCCCTCTATGTGATTCCTGAAACGTTCCATCCTTGCACCACATTACTTCTGTTAACTGCATGCCACATGTTTGCTTTTTACCACCATTTTGTCATCAGAAAATAATGGTCTGTTTTATAGACATCTACATCAAATACTCTGGAGTACACTCCAAAAGCAGAATTTACCAGTAGTCAGTCCCCTTTTTCATAGTTTTTTTTTAACAAAGGTTACATTTTTAAATATTGTGGTGCTGTGGTAGCGTTGTCACCTGACAGTAAGACTTTGTCCTGTTCAATTCTCAGCTAGAGCGTCTTCTGTGTGAAGACATGCGTGAATGGGCGTACCTTCATTGAAGGTTGTGCGTCGGTGCCAGTAACTCGGCACGTAAAAATCTACTGCCAATCATTAGCGGACCGGAGTTCCGCTGTGGCAACCCCTAACCGGAAAAAGCCGAAAGACACAACAACTTCTAACTGCTGACTGTTTTCACTACCTCCATCCCAAAAATTCCCACAACTGACAGACACTCTCAATGGTTGTTGCCAAGAAAATGTAAACAAAAAACATAAATGCAAATCAAAATCCTGGCTAGTTTCAAACTATTCCAGGATTCCTTATCTTTATTTTCTTCCCATTTTATCAACTCAGAAGAGAACTGTGTTAAATAATGATCCACGAGATTCAGATACTTGTGCTCCACTTTCCCAAATACAAATCTCTAAAAAAAACAAAAACCTATAAAAGATCTTGCTGTAATGATTGCTTAATACTATCATCATGCCCTTAACCACAAAACCATGCCATCTCATGATATCCATTAAAGAATTTCTATTTATTGATGAGTACCTTTATCCATACTCAAAGCTGTATTTATAAAATCCTAGAATTGTTGCACCCAAATTATATGCCTTTCCAAGCTAAGGAATCATGGAACTGTGCTCAGCTACTGTACTTCACCCTCTCACTTCTGTAAATACTGTAAAAAATCATTTATAAATCAGTAGTGTTTTACTTTTAGTTAGCAAAGCAAAATCCTCTTTGCCTGCCCATTTATGAATGTATACATTTACTCATCCATTGTTAACTGGATTAGTCTAGCCTCTTTTCAGGGGAGACCCTAGGTGGCATTTATATTACTAGGGGAAATTTGACCAGAGCACTGGGGAACTTCCCCTAGCCTTTTTAATAGGTGTTGTGGGATTTTTTTACATCCACTGGATTCAGTTTAACTTCTCATCTGAAGGACAGCATACACAGGAGTGCAGTACCCCTTTATACTGCACTGCAGTGTCAGCAATTACTCTACCTGATGTGGGAATAGAAACCACGGCCTTCTGTACCAAGGGTGAGTGTGCTGCCTATTGTGCCACTGACACTGTCTGCCTATCTGTCTCTTTCTGTCTCTCTGTACAGATCTATTTTGCTGACTGACTGAACAAATCCAGATCACTTCCATAGGATCATAGGAAGTTACTAGGCTATTGGCCCTGAGGCTCTTATAAGCCTAGCCAAGAGTTTAGCCCATATTTCTACAAATCAGCACCCAAAGCTCCTGTCCAGCAGGGACACAGGAGGAATCCCAGGGGTGTATTTTTAGTTTGTACTTGACATGAAGAGGGAGTCTATTCCACAGGTGGGGGAGTCTCTGGGACACAAATCTGTCCCGCCAACAAATCCTATTGATATCACAAGCCAGGTTGAGGTTGCACGAATGGGTTGCTTGACTGGAGCATAACTTGCGGATATGCAGCAGCCCCATCAAGGCAGGGTCTGAGATTGCTTTGTATGCCAGACAGAGGTCACCTCTGAGGAGTCTGTATGAAACTAAGTAGAGAGACAGGGCTTTTAACCTATCTGTTTAGGATAGATGTTTGAGGCCCTGGATTCTCCTGGTGGGGAACCTCTGTAGTCTCTCCAGCTGCTGCATGTGCTTTGTGAGGTACATGCCGAAGGAGCCATTGTACTCTATAATTGGCATATAAGGGAAGAATGCAAGGATGCTATGACCTCTTTGTCCCTGGATGAGATACCCTTACTTATGAGATGGGCCATGTAGAAAGCTTTCCGTACAGTGGAAGCAACACGGTGGTTAAATGTCAGATTGCTATGAACCTGGGTGCCCAAATCCCTCACGACTGACTTCATGCTTAGGATGTTGTTATTAATGTGATAATATGTGAGGATGTCATTCTCCCCAAAGGGGATGATGATGCATTTTTGGCATTCAGCTTGAGGCTGTGTTTATGGCACCAGTCATTTGTTTGAGTGACGCTCGCTTGGAGGATACCCACATCAGTTGTGGAATTGATGACTGAGCCCAGCTTGCAGTCATCTGCAAACCTGGTCAGCCATAGCCCACTGGTTTTGGCCTGCACCCCAGAGAAGTATATCCGAATAACAGAGGCCTCAAGACCGATCCCTTGGGTATTCCGTTTGTTACAGGTCTACTGCTTGAGGTGGCTTCCCCTATTTTGATTAGGTGGGTTCTATCAGTGAGCTAGTTTGCTACCCATCTGGTAACATATGGATTGATGCCTAGTTGAGAGAGTTTATCTATTATGCCCAAGTGGGGAATAGTGTCAAAGGCTTTGGCCAGGTCAGGGTAGGTGGTGTGCACCATCTTCCCCTTGTCCATGGCTTTGGTGATTGTCTCAAAGAAGTCGACCAGATTTAATGGACATGACCTTCCCTTGACAAAGCCAAACTGTGTGGGGTTGAGTGTTTGGAGGTTGCCAATGTTCCTGTTAATGAGGTCGATGATAATCCATTCTATGGCCTTGCAGATCAGGCGAGTTAGGCTGATGGGTTTATAATTTCCCAGATTGATGAACGCTCCACCTTTTGTAAAGGGATGACAGTGGCTGTTCTTCACTCAGCTGGGACAAAGCTGGTATTCAGGCTTTAGTTGAGTAGGGTGCCTAATGGTGCTGCAAGTTCATGCCTGAGTTCATGTAGGATGCAGCCTGGAATGTTATCTGGTCCCATGGAGGCTGTATTTTTTGCCTTTCAGAGGACAGTGATGAACTGTTCCCTAGATATAAGGGATGGGGCGGGTACTGGGGATATCCTGATTTACCGATGGGAGAGACAGAGAGATGAGATTTTTTCTGAATCCGTCAGCCAGTAGGTTGGCTGTATCTACAGCATTTGTGTATGTGGTGTCATGTGTGAAGATAGGTGAAGGCTACCAGCCTAGCTAGATAGAAATTCTGTCATTTGTAAATATTAATGTAAGCCACAGACTTGTTCTCTTAAATGTGAAAAGACTGTATTGGATGTTGGAACTGAAAAAATGTAACAACAGTGCACTCTGCTGTAAGAAAGCTGATAAGTCAATCATTGTGAAATTCTTTGATCTAAAACTCAGAGCCAAGATGTCTAGAAGAAGGAATTTGGGCTATTGTTTTAAGACGGGAGTTAATTGCTAGAGTTTACATGTATAATTTATTTTATTGCTCTGGCTTCCTGACCAGCTGCAAGATCAAAAGAGCTATTAACTTCTGAGTGTCTGTTAGCCTGGGAACCAGAAAAGAAATTATGTAATCTGAAATGAATCAGTGGTACTGTGTTATCAATTTAAGGAAAGAAAGAATGAGGGCATTTAGCATTTGTCTTGAGAACATCCAACTCAGCAGCAATCTGCCTGTGGTCTATATGTAAGTTTATTTTAGAACTGTGTTTTCTCTTAGATATAGCTAGGAACAGAGAAGATTAGATATTTTTTTTTCTGTATTGATGTCAGAACTTTTCGACTGTATTATTTTAAGTATTTCTCTGTGATCTCTGAACTCTTGACTAGCACTGTGTAGTAAGAAGTATTGCCTTGTGTTTTTAATATTTATTATTAAATATTTTTAAACCTTTCAACTGTGGCTGTTTTGTGTAGAGATAATTTAAGCTCTAAGAGTACACTGTATGTATTTAGCGATATTGTACAAAACCACTCCAGTAGCCTTGCTGTTCAGTCACATTTACCATTTGGATAATAACATTGCACAATATAATTGGACACCCTTTCATAAGGGTCTTTTTATTAGCTGATAAATATTTGTGGGTGGTGGCTAGTGGTACTACTGTAGTCTGTGTAAAAGGGGCACAGCTGGAGAACCTGTGCCAGCCTTCCCCAGGAGTGTCTGTGTGGTTGTATATAACTCTTATCTCAAAGTGTGTGTGTGTCAGCTACTTGGGCAGGGACACAAAGCACTGGTTGGACAGAGAGGGTGCTGGAGGTTTTAGCATGCCCACTAGGCTGAGGTCTGGATCCTATAGCCGTGCCAGTGGGGAATCTTATTGGGGATCTGGAGAGAAAGAGAGAAACCAGCTCCAGACTGACTGTGATTTCTGTGTGCTCTTAATGGAAATTGTACTTTACTGTGTGTGTATTTAATATCCTTTCCCTATATGGATGCCCCTCACTAGTATTAGTGGTGAGGATTGCGGCTCCTTGATTGCTAGGCCAGTGCACAGGCATCACATCATGGACCACCAGATCTGAACAGATCTGAGTGCTTCCTTTGAGATTGTGGACATATGTGAAGAAGGTCTTATGATTGTCTGTAGTAGATGTGTCCAATTTGGACTTGAAATTGGCTTTAGAAGATTTTACTAGTGCTCTTCTTTGCTTGTTCAGGCTAAGGAGAGATTGCTTCCAATTGAGCACCTGTTCCTTCTTGGTCCTGGACAGCAATTTTTTCCTTTTGTTATATAGTTTATTTATTGCAGATGTCCACCAGACAGGTTTACTCTTCCTTGAGGAGGAGGATTTCCTGTTGGGTATTCCTGATTCCATGCATCTATATAAATGCTTGTATAGTACTTTGGTGTAGATTTGGACATTGGTGCCAGTAACTACAGAGGGGGCTGTGAAGCTGTTTATACTATCCCTCAGGAGGTCGTAATCAGCTTCAGAGAAGTTTTTTTGTTGGTTCTAGCTAGAGGGGGGTCAGGGGAGTTGGTGACTTCAAATGTGACCGCTTTATGGTCGGATCCTACCAGGGAGGATGCAGGCTCGGGTTTTCAGCATTTTTCAGCATTTATTTTGTTAGCAATATATGTGACTGTTTATCTTCTAGTTTTAATGTTTATCTTTTTATTGAGGTTTGTCGTGGCAATGGCTTAGTTATTCACTGGTTTTCTATTTTTATTTTGCATTCTCTCATTGCCACAGAAGTTGATTGTGAAACTTGTGACTTTCCGGCTTACTTTCTGTTAATTAACATTTTTTTCACAGCTGTAGAGGATTAAGATAACTTTATCTGTGGATAAGGACAAAGGGTGCAAGCCCTCAGGGTTAAGAAGTAAACAAAATGTGTCATATATATCTCCCCCCAGGATACACAGTTTTGTGCCATGTGATTGGTGATGGAACACTTGGATACCACCTGTGAGATCTGCAGAATGTTTTGTTTTAGAATGCTGTGGAAAAAGTGAAATAAAATGGTTATAAAAGGGCTTCTTCTCACAGAAACCAACAGACAGGAAAACAAAGAATGGAGGAAGAAAGGGCACCAAAGGATGACGGCAGGCTTTCCCCTTTTCCCAAAGTAGCCAGAAAAAGACCATCTGGGCAGCACAGGAATTTGGTGCAGCCATGGAACAGCTCCCTTCCACTGGGGATTCTCATCTTGGTGTCTGTAGTTTTGGTACCCACTCTAAGAAGGAGATTGGCTAGCTTATCCTTGGAGCAGGGACTCACTCAGTAACTGGAGTTGAGACGGTCTTCCTTCATGTCACTCAGGTTAACTACTTCTCTTCAAAGGTCTTCTTTGGAACTTGAGTGAGACAGGATGAAGGCCTTAATCAATGCTAAAATAGAAATGTGTCCTCTCTTCTCCCCTCTGTTTTTTAGTGTGGCTAGATAAGGTCCTTTCTCATCTACTTCCATTGCTGCTTTCTATGGCACTGTCTCAGCACTTTGAATTTTAGAGCTAGAATAGTTCCTGCACCCTTCAATTTGTGCATCAGAGGGACTTTTTTTAATTGGCACCAATACCCCATCAGTATGGGTGGCTTTGACACTGAGCCTTTTGGTGCCAAGGTCAACTAGGTCTCAAGTCATTGACATTGAAGCTTTTGTGTCTACATCAGCCTTAACTCCCTGGCTGCTGTTCTTGATGTTGGCATCAGTTGTATTTGTGACTTCATTGTCAAAGCCTTCCTCACTATTGGGGATGGCACCTAATGCCATGTATCAGAGTCCCAATTTTTTTACGTTGGATTGCCTGAAACTGCAGTGGTTATTTTGTACAGGTGCAGCAGCATGCATTTCATCTGAAAAAATGTCCAGTCCATATGAGTGACCATAATATAATATCAACATTTCAGATGAGGAGGTAGAGTCTTTGTTGTACTGATTAATTTTTTTGGGGGATGTTTTCTTCAGGTCCCACCCACTATGGTGGCTTTGCTTGAGGTGCTGAGAGCACTTTGTATATAGTGAAAACTGCTAAGTAGCACCTTAAGTCAGGGTATCCAATCTGTCCCCACTTTATTGATATAAATATAGTACTATCAGGTATTGTCTTCCTTTTCCCTCCCCATATAAATTGCCGCTGAAGCCTTTGAATTTTAGCCAGTTATTGGAGGCAGGGTGTGGACATAGTTTAAAATATGCAGAAACTTAGGCAAGAAAATCAGTTGGTCAGTATTAATCCTCAAATAATATAAATATCACCAGTTTCCAGTAGTGACCTAAAAGAAAGAGGGCCTTCCCCAGTGGTTACAGATTCAACTCCATCCCAGGGAGAAATGCAGAACATCACCTGAATACTTTGGTGAGATCTTGCACTGAGGAAGGGGAATGAATTTCAGTATTGCTCAGTGCTTATGTTGTCACTTCACTTACTCGGAAACTTTCAGTTCATTAGCTTTTGGTCCCAAGAAGCTGTACAATTAATTAAACATACTGTTAATTATAGAGAGATCATTGGCTAGATTTTCTGAAAGGACAAGGCACTGCCTACAAGTAAAAGGATTCTTAGCTCCTTACCCCATGAATTTCAAACAGCCTTGTCTGGCATCCCTGGTCGAGGAGACAGATTCAGATTAGATGACTGTTGGCTAATACCCTCGCATATGGGGTTACATGTGCTGGAATCTTAGATGCTCAAGCAGTGTTCTCAGCTATGCCCGGGCTATTGAATTGCCAGCATTTTCAAAGTCAAAAAGATCATGTGTGGTGGAGGTGATGTGTGTGGGGATGGGGGGTTGAATGATTTTTTACAGGCTTTTATGTATGCGGTTAAAGTTTGTGTATACTGCACTTGAGCATTCTTTTACAAAACCTACTCTTTATGCCTGAGTTAGAAGTGGTATTAGAGGATGAAGTCAATCAATATTTTTCCATACAGCATGCCTTCATTGCTTATCAGTAATATATAGGTTATCAGTTATCTAATGACTAGGTATCCTTTCCATGTTTGCAATCACATCTTTCATTGATTCTTTTGAAAAATTAAGTTTATCATTTGCTAACCATTTCCTGAAAGAGCATCTCACTGGCCTTCTTAAAGAGAAAATTTGATGAGGGGATGGGAAATAGAAAGTTCACCCTGGGGATCATTCCAGTGGCTCTACTTGATAGAGGCGCTGGGAACTAACATCAGGTGGCACAATGCCAGGGCACTTCTATGGGCTAAACTTGTAAAGGCTCAAGGGCCATTAGTCTAGTACACACCTATGAACCCATAAAAGAGCTTTTAAAAGATTGTTCCGTGTCTGTTTTACATGTTTTATTATACTGTCTACTCCAAGTGCTTTGCACATTGGGGATGGTGTTACTTTTGTATTGCAATTTTGTATTTATTTTTTTTAAGAGAAAAGGTAGGTTAATTATCAGGCCTGTGTTTCTGCAAGGGGGAGGATGCAGTGATTCTGAGATTTTGTATGTTTTACTTTGTCAGGTAGGTCTTACCTTCTCTCATAAATAGAACTGTAAAACTCTGTGACTACCTCACAGATTTTTTGGGGATTCTTGCAGGTTCTTTTGGATTTGCTTACATTTTAATCTGTCGACCACCAATAGCCCAACCCTCCTGCCTACGTGTGTCTCTGCAGTCACTAGTTCTAAATCTTTTGCATTGTAAAATTGTAAAGCTTTCTTGTCTTGTAGCCTAAAGTTCTGCACTTTTCTTGGGTTAATTGCTCTGCTTGCCTGAAGCTGTTGATGACTTGGTCCTGTTTAGCATAGTATAATGCTTTGACTGCTTTGCAGATGTCTTACAAAGTTAACTTAAAAGTCTGCTACCACCTAAAATGGTCATTGTGTTGAATGGTTTACTTCAGTGTATGTTTCCACTGATTTTGTTTTAATTAAGTCAGTTAACTCAGTATCACTCAAACTAATCAGGTCCATTTTCCATTGCCTCCCTCACTTTTCTTCATTCAGGCTCCTTCAGAGTTCATGGTAATGAAGTCTGATCCACATCATGCCATGAGGAGGCACAGAGTTGCACTGTTATGTCACTTACCTTACCAAGCAATTGCAAGGACAACAGACATTAATCAGTCCTACTTTTGGAATTGCCCCTCTACTGTAGTAAAAGTGAATCCTGCCACTCTTTCAGGTAGTGATCTCCAAGGATGTTGTTGACTAAATATATCCACCCTGACCCTCTTTTTCAACTGGAGATGTCAGTTTTCTGTACATAGGCCTTTGACGTCCTCAAAAGTAAAATAATATAGATGGCTGTCCCTGTACAGCAACAGTTTATATTCTCTTGTATGCAGCAAATATTCAAATAAGTCTGGATTCCTAGATACTTGGGTAGGTTTTATGGCCAAAGTAAGACGGCAGGGCTGAACATCTTGCTGTAAAAAGTTTTATTGATCCAAAAACATAAAATGTAAATGGGCATCAAGAAATAGGGGAAAGTGAGATAAATTGCTATAGCAAAACAGTGATATTTCTTGCAAAAACAATGTGGTTATTACTACAGACACCAAATACTTTCAAAGTGCTACACAGAGAAAAACAGGTCAGGCTTTATTTACTTGTAACACTGTATGGATCATATAATACAGAGAAAAGTGCAGGACAGGGATGTTTGTGTTTAGTATCATGGTTTGTTTGTCTTTCGGCTTTTTCCGGTTAGGGGTCGCCACAGCCGAACTCCGGTCCGCTAATGATTGGCAGTTGGTTTTTATGGTGTTGAGTTGCCAGCCCGACGCCCAACCTTCAATGAAGGCACGCCCATTCAACGCATGTCTTTTGAATGCCCACTCGACTGCGGGGAGGACATGCAGACTCCACACAGAAGGCACTCCCAACCCAAGCTGAGAATCGAATGGGAGAACCTCTTGCTGTGAAGCAACAATGCTACCGCTGCACCACCGCGGAAGTATCATGGTATCCTTTAAAATATTGATTATATGGGTCAGTTTTGTAGATTATTGCCTGTTCTTTAATTTTTTGTCATTACTGAACCTTTATTTCTGATTAAAGCATATGGTCTTAAAAGATGATGCAAACACACAAAAATGATTTGATCTAATGTGCCCTATTCATGACCGTGAGCAGGTATGATTTCACTGTAGAGCTTTCCTAGTCACATCTGGCCTTCAGCCACATTGTCAAGTGAATCAGCCACGTGGGCACAGTATTACAAAATGGCTGAATATGTGAAACTAGAAAGCAGCTCATAAGAAGGTCTAATTAGGTTATTCAGAAGATTCACTGGAAAAGTAGTGGGGATACATCAAAGTTTCCCATCAAGATGCAAAAAGGCAATTATATGAAACACAATTAAATCAAAGGATGGTGAACATGCTATGGTTCTTAAAACATAGTGAATATAAAAATGTGCAAACACAGTTAGTAAAAAGGAACTATTCCTATACCTGACCCAGCAGCTATAGCTTTACGTGATCCCCCTGCTGTAAAGCACTTGGCTAATTCCAATCCTACTCTTCCTGTTAAGGATGGGAAATTATTGATAGTTATGGGAAAATGTGTACATTTCTGCAAATTTCATTTTCAAAATGTTAAACTGTCAGGCTCATATGTTAAAGTTTGTTCTGACAAATTAGGAAAGCACGAAGAATGTTTTATCTACAGTCTCTTCTTGCAAAGAAAAGTCTGTTTTAAATAGCTTATGTTTCTTCTGTTGCACAGGCCAGTACTCATTGTTTGCAGAATGTGTATGACCCTGTTGTTACTTCTTCCAGGCTATGGCCAATCGTACTGTTTTAAGATGGTTTGCAAGGCTGCATTCTCAGAAGCTCCCAGATTACATTAAAAATGAGGATTTTAAATTCCTCCTTGGCTAGAGATTTAGTATTTGGCCGCTGTGCAAAGTTGATCGAACGTGTGAGGAAAGGGGCAAGCTGAACCAGGGAACCTCTAACATTTTTCAGCTCTCCTTTTCTAAATTGTCCAAGGGATTTTCCATTTCCTCATCCAGTTTTGGCAAAAACAGATTAAACAGTCTCAAGATAATTCAGGTTAACAGACCTTTAAGAAGAAATGTTGAGGGGATTGCAAAAAAAAGTCTCCACCCTCCCAAAACCAAGAGCAGTCTGGTGGGTCTGAATGACTATTGAAGAAACATTGTGACCCCCTCCTACACTGGCCCCTTTTTTTTTCTTCCAGAAAGTCTGAATCTCCACTTTTTTCATTTGGCAACAGATTGTTTCAGATGTATAAGTTCTGAAAATCCTTCATCACAGTTACAGATGGCAGTGGGAGGAAATTCCTCCTTCCCAGGGGGTCACTCCTCTCCCCCCAGATCAGACTCTTTTTTTTTTTCCACTGGTTCATCTTCACATCCCTATTCATTCACACTTCAGATTTTTCCTAAAGTTTTGTGCCCTTGGATTACTTTATCAGTTCTCTGCCTTAATGCATGAACTATTCACTGCACCAAAAGTGTTCACAAAATTATCGAGTTCCACTTACAGCTCATTGTAAGCTACAGGGTATCCACATTTTTCATATTATATGTGACTTGCTTATTATTGCAGTCTTTTTCAAAATGTCAGGAATCTTTCTCTCTTGGGTGAGAGATCTCTTACATAAGCTGGGATTTCAAGAGAACATTCAAAAATAATTCTTCACTCCCTCACACAGGAGTGTGTTCCTAGGATGTCAACAAGATACGTCTGTTCAAAGAGCTTTTCTTCCACAGGAAAAAAATAGATAATTATTTAGATATGTTTCTAAAGTTTCTCACTTAGGCTTTGGTCACTGTGAGGGAATATGGCAGGATTTTGGGTCTCAATGCATCTATGATTCTCATGATACTCCTGGCAAGACTCCATATGAGAAGGATACAATGGTATCCGAGATCTCTTTGGTCCCTTCATCAATACCCTTTATCTTTTCAAATCCCATGGCTGAGGTGGTCAAGAAAAGAGGTCTTGTGGTGGAGACAACAGATATCCTTGAATCCAGGTCTCCTTCCCTGTTCCAAAGCAGTCAGTCATTACAGATGTTTCAGACTTTGCATGGAGAGCAGTTTCAAGAGAGATAAAAGTGTAGGGGGTGTAGTACACCAAGGACAACATAAAGATGCTTGCCCAGATCATGGAATTCCACTCTCTGAAATATATTTGGTCCCTGGGACCTCTTCAAGTGGTTTCAGACAATACCATACTCATGTGATACATCAATAAGAAGGGGGGACCAGGCATACCCCCTTTACAGACTAGCCATGTTAGCTTGGGATATGGCTTCACAGCATAGTCTCAAGCATCCTACATCTCATTAGAGCAAAACTGTATGGCAGACAAGCTGAAAAGGACCAGGGCTGACCCTCATGAATGTAAACTATATCAGAAGGTCTTATAAGATTTGTTCCATATATGGGGAGTTCTCAAATAGACCCCTTTGCCTCCTCTGTTCCATGAGTCTATGCAAGAAGGCCTGGAAGACAGATAACGTTTCATTTGACAAGACTGTTCCTATACGCTTTTCCATTATCTCCACTAATATTCAGGGTACTTCTGAAGATTCAAAAGTACTCCCCCAAGATCATTGTTATATCTTTATTCTTGACCAGGCAACCATAGTTCTCCCTTCTTTCAGAAATGATCATCAGAAATTACCACAAGCTTCCACACAGACTGGATCTACTCACACAAAAACAGAGATGCTTGATACATTTCAGTGTCAATCATCTTCAACTGACTGCCTGGGTGATAAAGTCTTAATTTCTTTTAGGCACCTGTTTACTTAGAATGTGCAGCAGGTACTAATAGAGGTAAGAAAGCCTCCTACGGGAAAATCATATATTAGTAAATGGAAAAAGTTTTCTAGTTGGTGTCAACAACATAACCTGCACCCATTCAGGGCTAGGCGTTCTCTGGATTTACAGTATTTGGGTGAGCTACTTATTCCCCTGTCAAAGTTCATTTATTGGCCATTTCATAATGTCTGCCCATGGGTCCTCCTCTTTCAAGGCAGTTTCATGTCAAAATGTTCTTGAAAGGGGTTTTGCATAAGAGACCTCCAAACAAACCAATGGCCACTCCTTGGGATCTTAATTTTGCACTAGAGAAGCTAACACTAGGTCTTTTGAACCAGCTAGTCTAGCTGACTTGAGGTTCATAACATGGAACCCAGTTTTACTGATTGCACTGACATCTGCAAGAAGAGTATCTGAGTTGCAAGTTCTAATGATGCGTCAGCCCTGTCTCATTTTCTACAGGGACAGGTTTTCTTTGAGAATTAATCCCTCTTTTATGCCTAAAGCGGTATCCGAGTTAATTTTAACTCAAGCTATCCTTTTCCCTGTTTTGTTTCCTGAACACAAAAATGAGGCATAAATGATACTGCATACCTTGAATGTCCACAAAGAACTTGGGTATGATCTTGACAGAACTAAATCTTTAAGATCTTCAGATTAATTATTCATTTTCTTGTGAAGATAAGAAGAAAGGACAACCTTTACAGTTTCCAAATGGTTGTATAAAACTATTATTACCTTTTGTTGTACTCACCATAACAAAACTATTCCAGGCAGGTCAAGGCCCACTCTACAAGGGCATTGGCTTCATCTATGGCTTTTTAGAAAGAGTTGGATTCTAGAAGTATTCTAGAAGCTGCTACTTGGCCTTCTGTACATACTTTTATTAAGCACTATAAGCTTCCTTCGCTAGGTCCAGGTCAGGCTTTGCTAGGACCATTCTCCAGGGGCTCCTGGACTCTTCTCCTTCCACCTCCCAAATGTAGTAATCTAGGATAATCTACCCATATAGCTAAGGCTACTGCAACAGCAGATGTTTGAGTGATCACTGCTGCAGTAGCTGCTCCCTCCATCCCTCTTGTTTTTTTGGTGTGTTTTTTATGCTATGGTGTGAACATTTGTTTTTTGTTGTTCCTAGCAATTGTCCTTTCAAGGCTCAGCTTCCCACAAGCTGTTGGCAGGAAAGCTGTGTAGGGCTTAGCCCCCAAACATGTCTCACAGTCAGCTCAGCTCCAGCTGTTTGACAGTTTGGGTGCATGGAAGGTGCCTTGAAGCTTTGCAAGCTGGCCGACTGTTACATCCTTAGCAAGACATAACCGATATAGCTAAGACAGCTTGCAACAGTGATCATTCAAACTTCAACTGTTATGGTAAGTTTGCTTACAGAACTATACTTTTTTGTAACTCAGTTACCAGAGTGAATAAAGTTAAAATATTAAATTTAAGTCCACATTTGACAATTTTTCCTAAAGTGTTTGTTGTATGTATTTAATTTAATTTAATTTATTGTTTTCTTTTTTGAAATGTAATAGAGTTATCTGACTAGGAATTCAGGAAATCTGATCAGAAAGCAGCTGTAGATTTGGGATACTTAGGTGCTTCAATATTAGCCATGCATGTGAGGCAGTACCACATAATAAGCTGTAAGTAAATTATGAGTGGGTCTTGCATTGGTAGCATGTTAATAACAGTTAATCAGTCATAGCAAAACATAGTAGCAAACAAAACCCACTCTGGTGAAGAGATAATAACAAGTTGGATACTATAAATGTCACAAGTTTGGGTGGTCCTTTTCATTGTCTTTATTGGTGGCATAACAGAAAAGCTGGACGGAAAAGTCTGCCTTTTTATTTACAATGAAAAGTTATGCAACAGATTGCTAGGGGTTGGGAGGGTGGCCTAATGGTTAAGGTGTTTGCCTTACAAACCCAAGGTGCAGGGTTTGAGTCTCACAAGGGATAACTGGCTAGGCTTAAAACGGCAGTTAGCTTAGTACTAACCTATGAACCTCTATATTACAAGGCGAATGAATAGAGACTTACCAGTCTAGATACATTGTCTGAAATGTGAGAGTGTAAATGCCATATATAAATGCAAAAGACTAAATGTTGAAAGTAAGTCCTTTTAAAATCAGAGAGCATTTTGGGGAGGGATGGGATGGGGTGGAAGTGGAGCAAAAGTAACAAGTGAGAAGGAGAAGACACTAAACATAATTGTATTATATGTCCTAAAGGTATGCAGGTAAGCAAAGAACATGAAAGAGAAGTATTGAATGCTGGCTTATTATTGGAATGGAAAGTTGCATCACTAATCATCAGTAGGAAGTAAATGGTTACTACCATTATACAGAGACAGGTAGTGACATCCCATCTGGAAATTGTGGCTGAAGTGAAGAGATTCCTTTATCTTATTCTGTGTATGCTGTGTATGAATGCATCTTTGAATGTGTTTTTAGTAATGCTTACAGCATGTTTTTTTTTTAATAAATCCTGAAAAAAACAATCATTTTTATATATGTTCATAGGTATATACTAGGATAATGACTACCAGAGCTGTGCAACTATGTATCATAGACTTTTATTAGAAGGCTAAGAAGGGGCATGTTAATTAGGAAGTTTGTAAAGGTTATGTTGGCAGTGTATTAGTTTGATCACATTTACTTTCTACCTCTGTCTATCAGAGTCATGGGGGCCAGACCCAGGCTGAATTTCTGATTTCCCATCCCTTGGCCAACGTTATTCTTAAATGAGGTTAGGGATGGATTCTGCTTGCTATAATATTTTTTTTCTACATTGCCAACTGTGAACATCACTCAGCATTATTTGTGAGTTTAATTTTATGTCGCCTTAGTTCTGTTAGAAATATTATCATATATGACAGGCTGTAGTTTTCTTTTACCATCATTGATCTTTTCATGTAGCATTGCACTTCACACGTTTGTGTAAATATTTAATTTTTCTCCTGTTACGATGCTCTGAGGCATGCCCCTGATGCTAGATGTCATACTTGCTTTATCACTGCTTCCTGAAACCCTATCCTGGGTCTTCATTGGGAAATAAAAGTAAACAAATCTAAAATCAAGCTAATGCAGCTCTGGCTGAGAGTCACTATGCCAGTTTAATCATAAAACCCTGTGGAATACTTGTTTACTTATGAGTACGACTGCACTCGGCACCTCCATACAGTATCTGCTTGCCTGCTTGTGAAGCTTGTCACAGAGTACTGAAAGTATTAGTGCTGAAAAAAATGGGTTCTTCCACAGAGTCACTGAGCTGTGCAGAATGCCCATTTCATATTTAAAAGTCTGACTGATCATTGTTAGTAAAAGAATATGCAATGGCATGCACTGATTTGTGTGTGTGCATCTCCTTCTCATAGCATTAAGAAAATAATCATAAAACAGCTCTCACAGCAGCTGGAGTTCCAGGTGCTGACACAGTTGTACATTTTCCATAATAGCAGTTAAAATAAGCAAATATTAAACTTTCGCTCAGTTGCTGAGATAATAATTTGGAATGAATAATTATTTATGTGTATCTAAATACACTCCATCTGATTTCTCAACATTTCTGGGCTTATTTTATCTGGGTGTGAACTATTTGATCTGTTACTCTGAATACACTGAATAGTGCAGAATAGTCTGATTTGACTAGAATGGAGAATGTACATGTAATTCAGGTATGCAGACAGAGCTGGTTAGATTTGTTTAGAAATGTTTGTTTTCTTATCCTCCAGATACCTTTATGAGCTGCATGACATAACTTTGCAGCTTTACAATGCTTTAAAAGTCTATATAATGCATTCATTAGCTTTTCCAAAATACAGTGCCACTTAAATAGTCCATGTTTCCCATTTTCATGTATTTATTGACTTAAAAAGTCTTAATAGTGTTTTGATGTTTTTGCATGGTTAGTAATGGTCTTCTTAAAGAAGAAGATGACAGAATCTGTAAGTAAACTTTGTAGATATGATATTCATGTAGTAATATGCTTTCAGGCATGGTCTCGATGACTGCAGTTAAATACAGTATAATTCTTGCGTTTATATCACGTTATCGAAAGATGAAAATAGCAAACACTATTTCATCGGCCCCAAAACATCTAAACATGAAAATATCGAACATTCAGAACAGCAATTTTTTTCCCATGGAAAAAAGTTGCTGCTCCGAAACACATACACACAACACAAGTACATCAAACAAACAACAACCACACACATACACTTAAATTCCTACATCTGACGCTACACTAAACTAAACATACACTACTATCTACCCACCTACCTTAACCCAAACCCTAACCCTAAGGTCCATCACTATCGCACACTCACCTAACCCGCGCCCTAAACCTAACTCACTTAAACCGCTTCAACCCTAAAGTCTGTCACTATTGCACACACATCTAACCCACACACTAGCCCTAACTCACTGAACCCACCCCTAACCCTAATGTACAAACAATCGCACACTTACCTGAACCCAACCCATAACTTTCCACCACAGTGCTAAGAATAGCAATGCCACAGAAATGGGCAACCGAATTCTTTCCCGAGAAAAGAATTCGCTGTTCTGCAGCTTCGCTATTCTTACTGTTCACTGAATAGTGTTCGATATCAGAACATTCAAAGTTTTAATACTTCGATGTTCTGATATAGACCCTTATTTTTATGATAATGAGACATCAAATATGATACAATGTTTGAAAGACAATTGTCATAACAGTTCCAACTTTTTTCTATGTATCACAACATCAGTGATAACTGGGTTGCTACCACAAGGATAGTGGCCTCTTTCAGGGGAGACCTGAGGTGGTATTTATACTGATTGGGGAAATTTGGTTGGGGCACTGGGGTACTTCTCTTTTTCCTCCAGGTGGTCCCAGAGGGCTGTAACCATACAAAGATGCTGAAGAATGTTGAGTGCAGTATGAAGGCAAATGTTGCTGGACAAATGGCAGATTTGCGATCTGCAAATATGGCAGCAAGCAAAACTGAAATTGCAGTGATATAGAAAGTAGGTTTGAATACAAAAAAAAATGTTGCAGATGACTGAGGCAGACTAAGCAGATGATTCATTGGTGGGTTTTTTTTGAGTAATATTGTAGACAAATGTGTGCAAGTACCTGCTGAAACTGAAATTGAGACTATGTTTGGAAGTTTGTGTGTGCAGGTATCTGCTAATACTGAAACTGATACTGTTTTTGTTAATACTGGGAATCCAGAAAGTGCAGCAGGTTATCGGACAATGGAGAAACGACTGAAGCGATTGTGTAACAAAACATTGTGGATTATAATGACTTATTGTTTTGGGGGCTGGAGACAAACAGTAAAAGAAGAGCACTGAGCAGGGATGTTCATATGTTCAGGCTGTCAGCTCTGGGTGGTTTAATCACTTAACAACATTACAAAATACAAAAGAAAGGAAGCAAATTGTTGTGAGAATACTGCAAAGAAATGGAAACACTGAAGACAAATATGTTGTCTGGGACACTTGTTAAGCTTTTAGGCTTCAATGTTAAAAATATTACAGTGGCAGAGCCAGGAATCTGTAAAGGGGGGGGGGGGGTGCAGTCTGGTCAGTAGACTACCATTGGCGGGTCCAGGAATTTGCAGAAGGGTGGTAGTAGTCTGAAAAGTACATCAGTGTGGTGTGGAGATGGGTGGAACACTGAGTGAAGAGCGGCTGTGGAAAGATCCTTAAGATGCTCTGACAACACATATGACAAGACAGCAATATATATTCTGTTACACATTATTTTGTTGTGGCTGTGGTTGTGGAAGTAAGCGACTCCTGCCCAACATACAGCAAATTTACAGACAGTGCCAGCTATTTCAAGGCATTCCCAGGTGAGATTCCTCCCACCATGGCATACTTTGCATAAGCATTATGATAGCCTAGCAAAGAGTCTCAGTGAAAGCGACATCACTTCGGCAAGTACCATAGCAAATGCAAGCAATTTTGTAAGTAAATAAGAATTTCTGAAAAGCCAGTGAATAACTAAACACACACACACACACAGACACACACAGACACACACACACACACACACACACACACACACACACACACACACAAAGGAACTTAAGGAACAACATGTTATGGGGAAAAAAGTCTGAAAAAGCAGACAGAGCACCTTAAAACCTTTTCCCTCTATTCAGTCTCCTATAGATTGCTGAGGGATGAACTATGCCTGGCTTACAAGGCATCTGCATACCCAGCACTTATGAATTTAATACATATTTGTAAGTCAAATAGTACCACAAATACAAGGTCTAGGGACCTGAATTTTGTCTGTGACTTAAACAGAACATGCTGGAAAGACAGCTGTACCCCAGAGACTGCCCCTCCTATGGAACAGGCTTCCCATCCATGTGAATCCGACTTCATCTATTACCCAGTTTAAGCACAACCTAGCTAAGTGGATGGGGAATAGGAAATATACACCGTGCCTGGCACCCATGTCCCTTATGATCAGAGGTAGCTTATAAATGTCTGCCCCTCAATGTCCTATTTGGATTCAGAACATCATTATTCTTTTGAGAAAACTTGGCTAGGCTTAGAAATGTCCCCAGGCTGTTAGCCTAGTAACAGTTTATGAATCTATAAATACTGTATCTTAGTTCAGTTATATGGTATTATGAAAACAAATGCAATCACTGTAAAATATCACAGAGAAATGTAACACAGTACCTACTTTAATGTCATGCAGTATCAAATATAAATCAGAAACACTAACTTTGGGCTGAATCAGTAAAGATTATATTTAATTTGTGCAAAAAATAACACTTACACTATCATAGGACAAAACTGAATGTGCCAAGGATTGGAATCCCCAAAATGTATTTACCAAAAAAGAAAAGGCCAAAAAAGCTGCCAGAAAACACTTTTTTAAATGTTTTCCAGGGAGTAAGCCCCTCTGCACCCCATGATATGGGAGGCAAGACCCTTATACCCCCAAACTTACATATACCTACTCCAACGTCACTCTAATTCAAAAAATGGTGAAATCCCCTGTGGACAGAATTCACATACAGTGATTTCCTGTGGAGGAACTAAGAATGTCGGTGGGTCGAACCTCAGGCAACTGAGGCTCAAGACTTCAATTTTCACCCACCTGTAAGTTACTCAATAACAAAAAGCTTTCCTCAGCAGAACACAAACATGTGTAAAACTGGTATTTCGTTTGTACACTGTTCGTTGGCACAAACATAAGTGAAACTGGTATTTAGTTTGTACACTGTTCGTTGGCTTTGTCTTGTCTAATAAAGTCTTTGATTGTCATGGAGCCGAGTTGGTCTACACTTTATTAATTTAATTCACTGTTTTTGACTCAGTGAAGTTCACTTTCAACGACGACTGTGCTCTGGGACTATTCATCGCTTTTTTAGGCAAGCCGGATGGAGCAGTTGATGGTACAATATGTGGAGATTACACAAAAACTTTTGCGGACCATGCAAGATAAAGGTTTAGTTGCTAATACTAATCAAGCAACTAATGCCGACAATGTTACATTAACTGAGTCACAAGCTGAATTATATACCTTACACACGCCTCCCTCTACTAGTACTAGAGAGACAATATCTAATAATACAGTCAATACTGAGAACAATAGGGCGCCTAGCGATGTCAATCATCTCCGTTCCTGCAATTTAAAATGCGGCAGCTTTGACACACTGTTGGCTCGTCCTGCTATGAATTGGAGGCTTGGAACAAGTAACAACGTGGGAACTGGATCCTTGAACACACAATTAACCAAATTTGAAAGAAAACTGAAAGGGTTCAAATCTCTGCGGATGGACAACGTCTTCTTGGAAAGATCGATTGAGTTAAACCAGGTGCTGAAGAGCTTGAGGGTGCTTAAACTACCCATGGGTTTTGAAGACGATTTGGAAGGATTTCAGGATTTGGTGGCGCTTTTTGACTGTACAGGTGTGGAACTTATGCAAATAATTTTGCGCAACAATGCTGTCAAACTTGGTGTATTGAAAGATGAACTGGCACAGTTAAACAATACTATTACAAAAGACTTACTTTTTGAATTTAACAAATTCAAATATGTCAAAGTTTTAACTGATATGGATTTATTTGTTAAGAGAGGCCTTGAAACAAAAACTAACAAACTATCTAGGGACAGTAAAGATTATGCTAACAACCGAGTATACGCTCATTTTAATGTTTACAAAAACAGAAACGTTAGCGATGATCATGGGAATGACGTGCATACTACTGACATTATTCAGCACGGCTCCACTAGTTATAGTGAAGTGACTGATGATGAGGAAGTCATTGAAAATGCCGTTGTAAATGACAATGGATATTTTTTAGAGAATCACCCAGTGAGACGCTCGGAACAACTACGCGAGCGCAACTAGCATGTACGACAGTATGATTATGGCAAGGGGAGAGGACAGACATTGTATACCAACCGGAGGTGATCACAGGGGAACAACAGACCACAATAGACAGTGGCCCCCCACCTGTTTCTTGTCCCACTGTTGTAACAACAATACAGGACAGTGATGTCCTGGACTTTCTTTATTTGACTGTCAGTCACCCATTGATTTAATTTTAGATGAAGTGGAATTATTCCCTGAACATGATTATTCAAATGCATTTAACAACATGAATGATGTTTTAATTGCTAGGAAATATTGTACTGTTGATACACACAAAGTTGGTGGTGATGGTGTAGATTTGAACGTGAATTTAGAGATTATTGATGAATTT
This sequence comes from Protopterus annectens, assembly GCF_019279795.1. NCBI lineage: Eukaryota > Metazoa > Chordata > Ceratodontiformes > Protopteridae > Protopterus > Protopterus annectens. The sequence goes on along the minus strand of NC_056738.1, from coordinate 440,131,236 downwards.
AATACAACTGGACCTAGTTGCAATTTAATTAGAGATGGTAGTGATTGTATATACAATTTTACTTGTTTAGAATTGACTGAAAATTATCTTGGCTTGTTTAAAAAGGGTTTTACCTTTGTCCCTGCCTTTAGGCAAGAGATTCCCAAAACTTTAATTAATTTTAAACTTTACACAAGGCAACTGAATCTAAAAATGTATTTTTTAACAACCCTAGTCCTTGGACAGGCAATATTACAACATTAAAAAGATCTAGTACATTTATTCTCCCTGTCAACCCCACAATACATATTTTTGAGCAGATGTGTGAATCACAAATAAGGAAGTTGTTCAAGGGGGTGAGAGGAGTCAATGAAAATCTGACCCCAGGTGAAAGATTTTGCCTTCACGAATTAACTTCTACTAAACTTTATAGGGTGATGAAACCTGACAAAGGGGGAGGGGTTGTAATTATGACTAACAATGATTATTCTAACAACATGTTAAAACTTTTGAATGACACTACAACTTACACTAGGGTTTCCAGACATGAAGTCAATAGAGCTTATATCAAGATTGATTGGCAGTTATATGAGTGGCTAATGGAGGGGGTACTTGACAAGAATGAATACGACTATCTTTTTGTTGAATCACCAGTAATCCCCTCTATTTTTGGGATTCCCAAAATCCACAAAAATGTCAACAATCCACCATTTCATCTGATAGTTTCGGCTAAGGGTTCAAAAACAGAAGCTATGGCTTCATTTGTGGATTTCCACTGTAAGAACACTCTAAAACAACTGCCGCATATCTTAACTGATTCTTGGCATTGCCTTGAGGTGATTAGGAACACTTCCTTAGGAGAAAAATTCTCTATGGTTACTATCGATATAATAAATTTATTCTCCATCATACCCCAGGATTTGGGACTTGATATATTTTACAATTGCCTTCAGAAATATAGTGGCTTTCATACTGTTAAATACAGTTTAATTGTCGATTTAACAGAAATTATATTGTCAAACAATTTTGTCATGTTTGAAGGTGAACACTTTAAGCAGGTTACTGGCGTAGCCATGGGCGCCAGGTGTGCACCAGTTTATGCCAACCTTGTGTTGGCGGATTGGGAGACACAGTGGGTGTTCACCTTGGAGTACATGCACAAGGTAATATTATATTCGCGCTACCTTGATGTCATAATTATTTTTTGGAGGGGGACTGTGGTAGAAATTCAGGATTTTATTAACTATTTAGGTACAACTACATCATTTTTAAAATTTACCCACATGGTACATGGAGATAGTTGTGATTTTCTTGATATATTGTTATATAGAGATAAAGACAATGTCACCTTAAAATCTAGTATGTATCGGAAAAAGACTTATTCAAATTCTTTTTTGCATTTTCAGAGTTGCCATCCTTTTTTACAGAAAAATAACATCATGAAGGGACAAATGGTTAGGTTGTCAAGACTTATTAGCGACGACAACCAGTACGAAATTGAAATATCAAAATTGGTGGATATGTTGATTGAGAGAGGTTACCCTCAAGATATATTGATGAAAATAAGGTTAGAGATGGAGGAGAAAAGATACACAGTCTTCAAACCAATATTGAGAGGGGGTTTGGTGAAGGATATTAGAGATAATATCACTAGTATTGATAAAATTAAAGAAGATTTTGAAGGAAGTAACAAGAGGTGGATGATGATCCTGCCATACAATGATGTTGCTGGCAGGATCAAGACTATTATTTATGACACATGGCGAAGTGTCCTCACTAATGATGTTACAACTATTGTAGGCGACACACCTGTTTTCACCTACAGTAGAGATAAGAACTTGAAGGAGTTGATGGAGATGGAAGTTAATTCTGACTTATATAGGAATTCTATAATGAGCAAATGTGGCTTGTGTAGTATTTGTAAGTACATTAACAATGGTCCCTATGTGGTAGTGCACAACTTCAGTAGAACCATCAGATGTCCAGGATATTGCAACTGTAACACCAACATGGTGGTATAAATTGCTACATGTCTAAGTTGCCCCATGTTTTACACAGGTAAAACTATTAGAAAACTAAGACTTAGGATTTTGGAACACACAAGAGGCATAAGGAATAAAAAAAACACTAATGCTCTTTTTATACATAGTCAGAGTTGTATTAATTTAAAAAAAAAATGTATTTTTTGTAGTGGATAGAATCCCACACAATGATAATGGCGGTGATGCTAAGACCTTATTGGAGGTCAAGGAGTGTTTGTGGCAGCTTAGGTTAGATGCATCTAGGTCACCATGGATCAATGATCATATTTCATTGTCTAGTATTTTAAAACACAGGTCTTATTGTGTCTAACATGACAGCCATAATTTACACACAATTACTGACTAAATGGTTAAGCATCACTTATGTACATTATGCATTTAAAAAAAAACTTTTTAAAAAAACTTTGAAACTATATAAAATGTACAACAGACATGTTTTTAAAATTGGTCATTACTGTTTAAGTATTAGGTAGGGATATTTTATACAGTATGTTAGTGTAAGGCATTTTTATCATATAGTGTGAGATTAGCATTGCTTAGACTATCATTGAATTCTAATGGTTATTTTTATTTTTGTAATATATTTATTTAAGTATTATTTGTTTTGAAATTGAAACAATTAATTGTTCAATTGTTTAAAACTTTGGGCTGGCTTTATGAAGAGGGCGTGTGTACTGATTGATTTTAAGAACTGGGACTTCACATTTCACTTTTTACTCTGATGATGCCCAAGTTGTTGGATGGGTGAAAGCGCTAAGTGAAACTGGTATTTCGTTTGTACACTGTTCGCTTGTCTTGTCTAATAAAGTATTTGATTGTCGTGGAGCCGAGTTGGTATACACTTTATTAGTTTAGAACACAAACATGTCTTCTAACACTTCAGGGCCAATCATTTTTATCAACAAACAGCCCCCATACCCATTGTAGACCTGAAGTATCTGGTTTTGACCCTTCCAGTATAAAAAAAATTGCATTAATGTAAATTTTGTTTCACAGAAACAATAATCACTACTTGTCTTCCAGCTTGTTTCACTCAAATACATCTCAGTCCTTCAAAATTAGAATTACAACATCAAACAGCAGGAGCTTTGGCTCAGTCAGACATTCCTGGTCAACAAATGTAAAATAAATAAAATGAAAAAAATTTAATCCATGGAAAGTTACCAATCCCATTACCTACCCACAGTGTCTGGTTACACTAATGTATTTTTCACAAACAGTAGTGACAGCTTGTACGTCCGCTTGCTTCAGCCAAATATACATTACTCCTTCAAAGCTGGAATTAAAACAACAAAACACAAGGGACAATCATTTCATCCACAAAACAACTCCATGCCTATCATAGCTGGCCTTAGGCATAGGCCAACTAGGCGGCCGCCTAGGGCACCACAGTAGCAGGGGATGCTTTTCCAGTATTTATTTGGTGTAGGTAGACCAGAATGGGGGCTCCAAGTGCTGTGGGGGGCACTGTGGAACCCTTTTGCCTAGGGCACCAGTTGACCTAAGGCCACTCCTGATGTCTATATTCTACCTAAAGTATCTACTTTGACCCTGACAGGATTACAAATAATAATTGTTTCATTAATGTATTTTTGTTGCAAAGAAAAAGCAGTCACAGCTTGTCTTATAGTTTGCTTCACCCAAATACACATTAGTTTTTCAAAGCCAGAATTACAAAAAATAAACATTGGGTCAGCCATTTCACTGACATACAGCCTCAATGCCCACTGCCTATCTATAATATCTGGTTTGGCCATTCTAGGATAAAAAAAAATAATTGTTACTGTTTTTGAAAAACAAAAATGTAGTAATGTAATCTCAGCTTGTATTCAAGCTTGTTTACCGAAATACACATTAGTCCTGCAAAGTTAGAATTACAACAGCAAAGAGTGGGTCAGCCATTTAATCCACAGACAGTTCCCATACTCACTGTCTACCCTAGTGTTTGGTTTGACCCTGCCAGGTTAAAAAAAAAAAAGAATGGTTGTGTTAATGTATTTCGTTCATATAAACAATAGTCACCATTTGTATTCCATTATACTTCACACAAGTAACCTTAGTCTTGCACAGCTAGAATTGCAGCAACAATACAGCAGAGACATTCATTTCAGTCATAAACAGCCCTCATAACCATGACATTAAAAATACATTAAGATATGGTATTTTACAGGCCAATAATAACCTGTATTCCTGCTTGCTTCACCCAAATACATATTAATCTTGCAAAATTAGAATTACAACAGCAAATAGCTAGGGCCAATCATTTCACCAATGGACAGTCCCCATACCCACTGCCTACCCACAATATCTGGTTTAGCCCTGCTGGATAAAAAAAAAATGTTTTAAATTACTCTGTAGACTTATAAGAACACACTCTTCCACACTTGGCCTGAAAAATAAAGTAATATAAAATAAAATAAAATGGCTTTTGTGAATCCATTATACCAATAATTCCAGCAATCTGTTATAGATAGGCGAGTGTGTGTGTGTGTGTGTGTGTGTGTGTGTGTGTGTGTGTGTGTGTGTGTGTGTGTCTGTGTTTATGGAGAACATATGGCAATATAAAGGTGAGCAGGCACAAAGAGAAAAAAGATAACATTATGAAAAAATACAGCAGTTAAGTCCTTTATTGCCAGACTTTCTTGGAATACATCCACTCATCTGCATGCAAGCAGTCCTGATCCTGTCATTCTGTGCATCACACAGTACAGAATAAGTCATTTTGTAAGTGTACTACTGACAAGATACAAGCACAAGCTACAAAAATGTTCACCATTAGGAGGTAGGCACTTTCTATTCTCTACGACAATATAGCTTATCACAATTCAAGCTGTTGCAATAACTCTCAGTACAATTTTATAGGGGGGATATACCAGAGATGTAAGCTGTGCATGTTAAATGAAAATAGAAATAAAAAATGAAATTTCAAATACATACTCCCACCAAATTGTAGTCCCACTAAAGTTATTTCTTTTCTGTTGTCCCTTACAACTAAGTTACACTTTTTCTCACTTTCCACTTGTACCACATCTCGTTTTAGAAATCACACATTCTGTATACTTCAGTACTTACACTTTGAAGAGGAATGAAAAAAATCTTCCGATCTGCTACAAGTGTTCTTGTTTTCCCATTCCCAGTTCTTTCACTCCAGTGTTAGAACAAATGGGCAAACGTCATAGGGAGGGCATATTTCCAAGGCAAACAGCCATGGGAATAAGTAAATTAATGTTTTGAAGCCATTTGGCAATAGGCGCGAACAGAGTTGGAAATAACCGTGAGAATAGCGCTACCGCATCTGTATGTACGGCAACTGAAAAACTTACAGAAAGTAGGACTTCAGAGTGCAGTAATGTGTTTTCATATAACATGAGTAACAAGGTTAATGCATGCACAGTGCAGAATGTTGTGCAGCGTGTAGTTGTGCTTCAAGTGCCTTGTGCTCTGTTTTATTTTTGTCTTCACCTGTTGTTCAGACTAGCTTCTTTCGATCTCCCTGTCAGGTACTTTTGCAATCACGATGGGAGACAGTTACAAGAGACACTCAGGATCTTAGGGTTATCTGGGGGTTGAAATCGGAAAATGTACAAGCAAATGAGGTATGTTCTCAACTGTGTACCACTTTTGCTGTATATTTTCTGATTTCAACTGAAACAGTTAAAAGCCATTTTACCAGGCTGTATGGCTGCTTCTTAAAAACGAAAGGGGAAGCCCCTGCGCCAAGGCCTAAATGATTCATTTGGGAAGTGAAGTTTCATGTGAAACGTTTGAAAAAATACGCATTAGCAGAAATGTTTATAAGACTGTGTACCACTAAAGCTTTTTGTGAGCCCTGGGGAAAAAAAAAAAATATATATATACATATATATATATATATATATATATATTTATGCAGGTATATTAATACGAAAGAAAAAATAATTAAATTGACTGCAGGTTAGAACTGCTGATATTGAAGAAATGGACTTAAATGATTCTCATAGTTAAAGACCAAGGACCGAGAAAGCATGGTCTGTGCAGTTAAACCTAGTTCAGGGGTTTGGAAGAGAGGACATAAGTGGTTTAGATTTCCAAGGTTGTTATGTCAATGCATCTCTGAATAGTCTGTAGGTTAAGTGGGGGAAGGTGTCATTTTTGATAAGTTTAAATAGTTGAGAGACAAGTAAAAAGTGAACATGTTATTTCACAGGTAGCCAATTAGCTTTTCACTGGTTTTGCAATAGTGTTAATTTCCTGAGGAGAAAGTGATGAATCTGCAAATGGCATTTGAGCTTGACTGAATGATGAATACATTTCTTTTAGATGCTGCAGCAATTAGAGGGCAATAATATGCTAGCTGAGCCAGTAAGATACTTTTACCTATAGCATTTCTACAGGGCCTAGATTGAAAAGGGTGATCCTATTAGGGCAGAACAGGAAAGAGATTATTTTTTGTGTGTATGTGTGTGTGTGTGTGTGTGTGTGTGTGTGTAGTTCAGGTGGAGTTGGAAATCTAGAAGGGCGCCCAACTAAATTCCTACATATTTGAAAGAAGTGACATTTTCAATAGTACTATTAAGATGACTGAGAATTTTTAGAGGCCTGGATATAGAAGTGATCAACTCCTGAATATAGAAAGGAGTTAATCGTTCCTAAAGCATCTTGTAATGTTGATTGGATTTTTAGATGTTTTTGTTTACTTTACACTGTACTGTATTGTTGCATAATGGAAATGCTGAAGCTTTTCCCCCCAGGCATCCATTGAAAAGAGGTCTCTCATGGCCCAGTTGGATTTTCCTGGTAAACAAATGCAAATAAATAAATAAAAGGTATGATGACAGAAATTTTTGGAATGGGGCATGGGAAGTATGAGTTGTATTAACCACGAAAGGAGGTAATATCGGCCATGTATAAAATTTAATTAATGTTGGAAAAATGGGAATTGGGAAATATTGGGGGGCAGCCAAAAATATTTTTTTGGGGGGGGGCAATCATTTAGTTCTACAATGTCCAAAGATATGTACAAAATGTCGGAAAAGAGGGTGGTCAGTTACAAATCATGGAACATAAAATACAAAATGTAATGATGTTGTTGTTGTTGGTCTTTCGGCTTTTTCCCAGTAAGGGGTCGTCACAGCGGAGCTTTGGTCCGCTAATGATTGGCAGTCGATTTTTACGAAACGCCGAGGTGCGAGCTCGATGCCCAACCTTCAACGAAGGCACGCCCATTTACGCACGCATGTCTTTCGAATGCTACCCAACCGCGGGGAGGACATGCAGACTCCACACAGAAGGCACTCCCAAGCCAAGCCGAGAATCAAACGGGAGAACCTCTTGCTGTGAGGTAACAATGCTACCGCTGTAAGGGTTATTAAATCAGAAAGGAACTATAAAAAGGAAACAACAATAAATACTGTCATTCTGGATGAAAATGAAGAGGAGTGTGACTGAGTAAAAAGGAAGAGAGACAAGAAATGTTAAATGATGGAGGAGGTCTGGGTAAGTCAAAAGGCTGTGCAGAAAGTGAAGTGGCAAAACAGGAAGGGGGCTACATATATATCATTCCTATGCATAAGAAATGTAAAGTGTTACAAAAGGATGTAGAGGAAAGAGGGAATAGTTTGGTGGAAGAAGGGGTGAATTTGATAAAGAGTAGAGATAGGAAAAGAAAATTTAAATTAAGAGGCTCTAAAACTGCAAAGAAAGTTAAAGGGTAATATCCTATTGTCACAGGAGATGATGTTAGGTGAATATTGGGGGAAGTAAATGCAGGTATGGTGTATTTGCAGGATATGAGCTTTGCATCACAGGCACATAGAAATCAACTTGGTTAGGGAGGGGATAGTATAGAGTCTGGATAATTATATCTGCTCAGAAATTGTAGTGTTATTAAAAGAAGTAATTATTGATATTGCTTGATATGACAGTAATTGCTGTATGTAGGGTAGTTGTTATAGATGTGAGAGGTAGAAGAGGTGTATGTAGGCTTATTGTTGTATATTCTTATTTGCTGAAGGGGAAAAAAGAATAGATATGTTAGGAAAAATAAAAACGGGGTATGATGAATGTGGCTGTATTACTAGTAGGACATTTTTACTCTTAACATAAGGAAAACAGTTTGGAAAATGTTAAGTGGGTATTTCTAATCATGTCGCAGTATGGGCCAAACATGGGGAAGAAAAAAATTATAGACGGCAAAGGGAAGAATGACAGGAGACATACTGGGTACATTTATAATAAAAGAGGAAATAAATAGTTTACTGGAGGGTCATTTTTAGAAACTGGACAGAATATTCAATCAGAATATAGCTGAGGCTGGGCTAGCCACCTGGCGGTATACCCCTTGGCTATAGATGATTGTCAGTTTTGAAGTGACATCCTAACTCCATGTGCAAAAATGGGAAAAAGGGGTTTTGGATGGAATGATTTAATCAGAAATATAGAACATTTTTATGATGGTAGGAATGAAAGTAAGGTAATTAAGGAAAAAGAATATAGACAAGTAATTTGAGTATGAGGATGTTTGTGGGAGTAAGGAGAACATTAGGGTTCTGAAAGAAAGAGAGATTCATGAAAAAAAAAAACAGGGAGGTATAAATGACTTGATAAATAAGGTGAGGTAGGCGGTTAAATAAGGAAAGAGGCCAAACTTCTGTAAGGTCAAAGTGTGAAATATGAAGAAGGAAGAATAAGATGAGAAATGAAAAGGGGGAAATCTTTAAGAATCAGGATGTTAATTATTAGCAGTGGAGTGGTATGTGAAAAAATGTATAAGGGCGAAAAGAAAGAGAACAGGAGGAAAAGGCAGGTTTCAGAAAATAGAAGAAAGAAATAATGAACAAGACAATGTGATAACAGTAGAAGAGTTAAAATTACGAGAAAATGGAAAACACAAATTAAAAAAACTGTATATGCAATATTGAATATTGTAAAAGAGATAAAAGAAATGGAAGAGGGATCTTTCAGAAAAGGGAAGGAGCAAACTGCATAGAAATAAATAGAATGGCTATGAATAATGCATGCAGAATAATGTTCAGGAGGAGGAGGAATGAGGTTTAAGGGAAGACAGGAATTCAGTGATTTATGTAATGTTGAACTAAAAGACAGCTGTAAAAAAAGAAAGCACTCTATGTATAATGTGCATAAATAGAAAAAAAGTGTTAATATGTATTTTTTCTATTAGTGTGTTAGTGTATATTTCTTAAATGATAATTTAATAAAGGATTAAAAATTTTAGTTTAAAAAAGTAGTTCTCTTGACCTGGATGGATTTCGGTATGATTTTTTTAAGAAAATAGTGAAAAGAGAAATAATTTATTTTTGAATGCATTAAATTAATAGTTAAAGAGAGATGATGATGTATGTATGAATGTTATAGAATTTGTTTTTTATGAGGAATGGAGAGAGAGCTTAAATATTAAGAACTGGATACTTTTAATGTTAGGAAATACAGATATATATAATTCTTATGATTATTATACTAGTAAAGTTATCTAAGGTGAAGTTATATAAGGTGATAAGATGAATAGTGCATAATGGAATATATGGGACTGAGACTAAACATGCTAAAAATATGCTGTTGGTAATAAAAAAAGAAACAGATTCTGTGGGAAGAGAAGGGGAGGATGGAAAGCATTTGACGGTGTAAATCCCAAAGAAATGTGAGAGGTATTACGGAAATATAACTTGAGCTATAAAGTAATAAAAGTTTTTTTAAAACCCTGCATTAACGTACACAGAATAGGGTGACTTTAAACTGATGGATAGAAAAAAAATCTGAAGGTGCAGGAAGGAGTGAAGCAAGGTTGACCTGTATATAGGGAATTGTTTATTAATGAATGTTGTGGTACTTGGATGTAGTAGGAAAGTAAGTGAAGAAATTTGGGAGATAGTAGAAGGAGTAAAGATACCTCAGTTTGTGGTACATGCTGCTGATTTGAGTGTTATCATAAAGAAGAATGAATAGATGAAAGAAAGTATTTGGGTCCTGGAAATATGTTGAGGGAAGTTGGCTTAAAGACATTTGTGTCTGTACTTTAACTCATTTAATTCATTTCATATAACAGGGCACATTTAGTTTATCTATTTAAAAGTAATCTGCACTTTCTTAGGGCTTAAAGTTAATGCTTAATAAAGAATGCAGGCTGATTTTCACATCTAGGAGGAGAATAGATATAATAAAAGAACAGATAAGTACAGGTTTTAATGTAAGTAGGATCACAGGCTGCAGCATGACCTTTAGTATAGATAACCTTAATTTTAGTTTGGGTAATGTCTGTAGGTACAGCCATTGATTTGGGGCAACTGCTCCTATCTTGAGGGTTAAATTTAATTTCTTGAAAATGTACGTAGTTTGTGTTTGTTCTAAGTTAAAGCAAGTGGCATCTCTGAAAAATGATTTCGTTTTTTTTTTTTTTGGCTGTTTCCATTGAAGGAAGTGGTCTGGAGAAATGTAGTACAGGTTGATAAGGAGATGAGAAGAAGGAACTATAAAACATCAGCTTGCCAAATATTAATTTATGCATTTAAGCTAAATATTTGGAAGTATACATTCAAAAGAACTGTTATGTGTAATAGATGGGAGTAATGGCTTTCTATCCTAATAGTACCCTGTCCATATTATCATGGAATGTAAATTGTCTTACACATATAGTTAAAAAGCAAAGAGTATTGAAACATATTTAGAAGTGTAGTATGCAAATATCAGTGTTGCAGGAAACACATATGACTAGAAATGAGCATGCACATTTGACAAATTAAGGATTTCAGGGTGAACACTCAACAGAATTCTGGGGAAAAGGGGAGTAATAATACCAGTAGTGATATAAGAAAGGAAAAGGCAATAATAGTAGATTTGTGATAGTAAGGGACTACTGGCAGGGCAAGAGGATTATGGTGGCATGCATTTATATTGCACCTAAAACTACAATTATGGAGCTTAAGACAATGTTGAAAGAAATAATACATTTTCAGCAGGAAATGCTTGTTTATGGGTGGGGACTGAAATCTGATTTGCAGTAGTGAGGATGCATTGGGTGGATCTTGAAGGAAAAATATAACAAAAGAGGGTAGATTTCTGAAGAAATATTTGAGAATATTTCATGTGGAACATCTGAATTCAGTAGTTGAAACTCAGACAGAGTTTACATATTATTCTCCAGTGTACACTGCAATAATATATTGGCTAGACTGGATATAAATTATATTTTATAGGAGCATGCATATTTAATTGAAAGCTTTAAAGATATCCAAAAGCTACTGTAGGTCATACACCAATAAAAACTAAGATAAAGATGCAGGGAGATGAAAAAAATTAAACACTGGCACTTTCCTACTTATCTGTTTGAGAGTAATTTAAGGAATGTGTAGTGGAAGTGACTGGATATGTGTTAGGGGAGATAGAAATGTATTCACAAGGGATGTCTAGTTTGTGGTGAAAAATGAAAATGGAGTTTAAAAACATGGTATAAATAAGGAAAAAAGATATGGGGAAAAGTAATTGTAATTATCTGTAGGAGATGACAAAGGTTAAATAATACCAGAATAAGGGGAATCTCAAAGATAAAGAAGAAAACCAACTTCAAAGTGCTACAGGAAAATATAAGAGAGTATTTGGATAATATGAATGAGTTTAGAAGGTTGCTGTTCATCAACTAGCTTTGATAAGAACTCCAGAGTGTAAAATTATTAGTACAACTTGGTCAATAAAAAGTACAAGTTTTTTTTGGCAAATTTAAGGAGTCTGTAAGAAGAAACCTAATCAGAGATCAAATAGAGATATTAGAAATATTGCATATACTTTTTATGAAAATTTGTATAAAGCAGAGGAATGTAAAAAGCAAGAAAAAGCATGAATAGAAATATTTATGAAAGACTTAATTAAACCAAGGTTATATGCAGATGAGGCTCAACAATTTATTTAACCTTTGTTGACTGGGACAAAGCCTATTTTCAGCAGAGGCCCAGGAGAAACACTGCAGACACCTATCTTTGGAATGTGGGAGGAAACAGGTGCACCCGGAGGAAACCCACACAAATGCCGGGAGGAAATGCAGACTCCACATAGAAGGCACCCCAGCTGAGAATTGAACTGGAGAACCTCTTGCTGTGAGATGACAGCATTAACCACTGCACCACTGTGCCACCCATAATAGCTAAAGTAGGAAGAGATGAGATAAATAGTGATGTATATTCAATCAACGGGGAAATCTCCAGGAACCAGTGTAATTCCTGTGGAAGTTGGGAGGGATGAAAATGATGAAGATTTGCAAGGTTTTGCTTAACAATATTATAACAGGGTACCAGCATTTTAGAAGAAAGCTGTAATGGCTGCATTACCCAAGGTGGATAAAGACCCTTCAGACCTAGCTTTATACAGACACATTTCAATTTTAGACCAAGATTGTGATTATAAATGTTTGTCTATACTAGCTAAGAGAAAGGTAAAGGTGCTACCAAAACTTATAGTTATGGATCAAAAAGGATTTCTAGAGGGGAGGCAAACATTTGACAACATTAACAGAAAAAGAATAATCCAGTGGGAAGCAGAGTATAAAAAACAGTGATATTATTGTTACATCTTGATGCAGAGAAGGCATTCAGTAGAGTCAGCTAAGATTTTATGAGTGGGGCAATGGTAGCATTTGTGTTCCATGATAAAATAATAGGGTTAATTAGGAGGATGTATGAAGGGTCATAGGCAGGAATTCCAGTGGGATATTTTCTCTTAAACTGTATTTGAACAGAGGCACTAGAAAGGTAAGTCCTCTTAACCCTTTATTTGCTTTAAGTGCCATTGGTATGGTATTCAAGAAAAGTAAGCATAATTCTCAGATGATATTATTTTGTACATGATAAGTCCTGAAAAAGGCATTTTGATGTTATGGAGCATTCTGGGATTTTTTTTTTCAGAATATAAAATAAATAGCCATAAAACAAATGCTATAGTGGTATACTATGTACCTACGCATGAATTGGTTCAGCAATACCCATATCTATGGAGACATGATAAAATGAACTGTTTAGGTGTATGGATTAAAAAAGGCTTCTGTTATGCAGCTAAGGATATGTGGGTAGAGAATAATAAAAGATAATTCAAAAATTAAGAATCTGGAGGTTCTTGATTATATATAAGGATAGAAAGATACAAGCAGTGAAGATATTCCTAGCTCTTTCATTTTATATACAGGTCAGGCATATTTTTATCAACCAGAGAAGTTGTGGACAATAATTAATAAAGAGCTTAAAGAAAGAATTTATTTGGGAAGGGAAGTAGGCAAGAGTTAAGTGGGATAAGATGATTCTTCTCATAGAACAAGATGGTTTAGGATTACCTGATTTGAAGGGAGGCTTCTTCAGAGTTATACAATTAAGGCTCATACACATAACATGAGCATATTATAAATAAAAGTGGACATGGATGTTAATGAAATGGGGGGGGGGTCAAGACATAAGGGAACAGAAGGATTTTTGATGCAGGTCCTTAAGGTGAATACCAACAACCATACAGAATATTATGTTCTTAAAGTAACAGAAAGTATTCTAAGAAGTAAGCCCTTAGAGGAAAGGAGATAGATTTTACCAATAGGAATAACTACAATTAGGGGCACAGAAAATAGGCAAGAGAGTGCTAGAATTCACTGGAAGAAATTATTAAAGGAACCAAGGTATTGAAAGCAAGCAACTAGAGAGGGAAAAGTAACAGTGTGGGTTGAGACCAAACAGAAGTTTGGACTGCAGTTTACAGATTGCCTTCCCTACCTGGGATTGATAAGAGTATAGGTGAAGAGAAAGGGATAGGTGACCGATAAGTGAAAGATCAGGTCTGGTAAACTTTCTAAATGAGTTTTAAACAGTGGTTGCTGTTAAAAAGTGATTATGACTAGGGCACATACAATATTGTAAAATAATTATAAAGATCAATTAGAGGAAGTTAGAAAATATTGAGAAGACAGAATGGAAAGGCGAAAGATATATGGTTATCTCCCAAAATGGGGAATGTGCTAAATTTTACAGGTGCTAAATATCAAAGCACAAAGTATTGAAACTTATTTTATGCAGGGGTAACCACCTTCACCCACACACCTGCTGCTAATTATATATGTTAACTCCAAGATCACATAACAGTGGGGAAAGGGCTTGTTCCATTTTTAACATTTCATATTTTGACATATAATACATTTAACAATTTGGCATGTAACTATACAGACAACACAGTGATGTGGTACGTAAATAAATGGGGGGCTACAGATCTTACTCTGAATGCAGATTAGTCATGATAGTCTGGAATATAGCAATTCAGCATGATCTCATTCTGCAAGCATTTTATATCCTGTCAGAGCAAAACGTGACATTCAAGCTGAGCAGGATCAGGGCAGACTGTCACAAATGGAAATTGAATCTCTGAATGCTGATCTACAAAATGCCTGTTGTAAGTACTGTAACTCCAGCCCTCATGAAAAATGTAATGTACTTTTCTAAAATACTGCTCTAGGTGACTTACACCCTGCCCGACATGCCTCCCAGCCCCCCCCAAAAAAATCTGTTGTCATAATGTTGAAGAGTTTGAAAATACAATGGAATGCCTTCCAGAGCCTAATCTCACATCAGTGACTGTACCAGACACTGATACAATGGCCAAGCACCTTTCTAAAGCTGTTTCTAGTTGAAAGACTTTACTATAGTTGTGGGAGTCAGTTTCCATATTTAAAATCATTGGATAATCCTGGTTGATAGAAATTGTGAGAGCCAGTCAGTCATTCTCTACCAAATTACATTAAAGCAAGTACTAGTTTACATATTTTTTAGAATAGCGTGGATACTTATTATGGGAACAAGTATTTGAGTATATTGGCAAGCTAGAAGGGCATTAATGTCCGTGCTTGAAATATTATAGCAATAACCCACGCCTGGGTGTGGGTAATGCTGGATTTACCCACAGTTCTGGTTTGGTCACGGTGCGGCCCGGTACCAAACAAAGCCAACCGTGGGTAAATCCAGCATTACCCACACCCAGGCGTTATTATTATAATGACATTATTTAAGAAAAAAAAATTAATTTTCTTAAATAATGGCATTGTATAATGTCTCCTTGCTGCCTTCCGCAGCTGTCTGGTATTCTGCGGCAGTTCTGATGTACTGCGCATACGTATGCCTACGCAGTACATCAGAGCTGTGAGCAAAAGCAACTGAGAAAGCAAGATCTCCGTTGCTTTTTACAAACCATTTTGCTATGTTAAATGGGTTTAACATAGCGAGACAGCTTTAAAAAAAGCAACGGAGCTGTTGCTTTTTTTAAAGCTGTCTCGCTATGTTAAACCCATTTAACATAGCAAAACAGTTTGTAAAAAGCAACGGAGAAAGCAAAATCTCCGTTGCTTTTTACAAACTGTCTCGCTAAGTTAAATGAGTTTAACATAGCGAGACAGCATTAAAAAAAAGCAACGGAGAATGTCGAGACAGTGTGAAGCAACGGAGATCTTGCGTTCTCCATTGCTGTAAAAAAAATTTAAAAAAAAGTTATAGTAATGGAAAAAGTCCGGGCGACCGGACCTTTTTCCATTACTATAACTCTGATTTACAACGTGCACGCTGACCAATCAGTGTGCATGTTTTTTTGAATATTAATGAGGGGTCATTGTATAACTGTATGTATGTATTGGCTGATGTAAAAAAAATAGGTAGTTAAAATCAGAAAGTACCCGATGCAGTACTTTCCAAAAGGAGAAAGTGCATCCATAGTACAAAAGTATTTGATAAGCAGACTGAAGACAATGAGAAGAATGAGGAGTGCATAGTACGAGGACAAAGACATACAGCAAGTAGGAAAAGGTATCTGCCAAGCAAGGAAATGAGGCAGGTTGGTGGGAAAATATTTCCCTTACCATATACCACATTCTTTGTTTTCAGAAATGTAGCACATTTCTATTTTACTCCGTGAGTAGTTTGTTCTTGTGTGGGACGTGTATTAGCACAAAGTCCCTGCTTTTGAGATGTCAGTGCTTGAAAAACATGCATAGTATCAGTGAAACAACCTGTATTTAGTCCTTGCATAGTGATATGCAGAGCTGGATCCAACACTAGGCAACCTAGGCGGCCACCTGGGGCCCACTGGCTAGGCGGCTGCCACAAAAGCATGCATTTCAGGGAGCATCCTTAGTAGCACCTGCATGTGCCTCTTTAGTATGATGCACATTTAAACTGAAACAGAGGGTGTAATTTTTAAGAAATGAGATTGGATTTGGAGTTATGCTGTTGCTGTTCTTGGCACAGAGAATGGGTCATTTGTTAAATAGTAGGATAGTGAAGAATGGTGTGTGTGTGTGTGTGTGTGTGTGTGTGTGTGTGTGTGTGTGTGTGTGTGTGTGTGTGTGTGTGTGTGTAAAATGTTCCAGTTAGGAATGGCAGGTCAGTTAACTCATTCAGGCTCAAACCCTGTACCTTCAGTACAGAACTCTAGAGCCCAAATCCTATACAGCAGCTTCCAAACTATCATCAGCAAGTGCGTTTCAAGAAATGTTTGAGTTTCAATGCATTTTCAAAGAATGCTGAGTTTCTGTTAATTTACAAACAATGTTTAGCTCCAGTGTATTTTAAACAATGTTAAGATTCTGTGCATTTTCAAGAAATGTTGACTTTCTGTACATATTCAAGGAATGTTGAGTTTCAAGGGAAGAGAACTTTACTGTTGCTCATGCTAAGTCTGCTGTCAATGTGTAACTGTTTTCTTTAGCAAATAGCCATCATCACTGTTTGTGCCATAAGCTTTAAAAGCAGTGTTAGTAGTGCAACAGGTAGCATACTTGCCTTCAGTGTAGAAGGCTGTGGGTTCTACTCCCACACCATGTACATGAGGTACTTATATGGCAATTCCTCCTTTAATGGGGGGATGGGGGTGCTCCTGAGTGTGTCCTCCTTTGGATGAGATGCCTACTAACTATGAACCTATTGCCAGCTCGACAACCATTCCCTACTGCAATATTACAAGGTTATGGATTGTTTTCTTAAATGTAGCATAGGCAGTTTATTCTTCATGGGTGGCAGATACTGAATGTGTACATGAAACACTGAAATGTAAAGCAACCTCTTCATTAGTTATAGATCTCTTTAATGTGGAATTATTTAGATGATGTTTACTTGCACAGAGATAGTGCATATTGACTAATATTGGTGGGTTGTATTGAAACAAGCTTGAGTGGCTTTTAGTGGTTGAAATTTTCTGTAATGGGTAGTTTTGTCCTTTCTGGTTCATGCATTTTGTTTCATTGCTTACTGGAAAAACCTACAAATTTGAAAAGTGCTCAAAAAAGTTGTGTTGTATGATACCAGGAATATAATTTAATATAATCAGGACGGTGTATCAAAGAAGACATGCATATATGCATAGCCCAAAAAATGTGTGCAAGGGGCCTACGGTTTGAAAGCAGCCCAGAGGTAAACATAATCTGCCACTGTCCAAATGCATTTTCTTTGAATGTGGGTTTTATTGCCATTTTAATGAATGTGAGTTTCAAGGGCAGAGAAGTTTATTGTTCATGCTAAGTCTGTTTTTATTGTGAGACTGTATTGCTTTGTTCACCAAATGGCTATAAGTGTTTGTGCTATAAAATTTGAAATAAAAGTTTTAAATATCTCTAATCATTGTAGAAGTAAAGAAGAATTTAGTATGCACACTGACAGGTTTGAGCAGTGTTTATGGTAACTGGGAAGAAACAGCGAAGGATTGGGGAATTAGAATGGCTTTGGGGGGGGGTGCTTCCAGCAAGGGGGGCTGCTGTGGGGAGGCCTGATCCATTACTCTGCCTAGAACCCCTCTTGACCATTATCCGACTCTGCTGTAAATGTGTCTGATGTGTTGAGGGGGTATATATATTCCATGTAAGGGACTTTTCCTAGCATTCAGTAAAATCCTCATCTCTTGCATTAATTGCCCAATGAGGGTTGGTCAGTTATCTCAGTAGTGAGTATATGTAATTCAGAGACAGGTATAGCCACAATGACAAAGACCTCAAATGTTGGCTCATTACTATGTCTCTTAATTGAACACTAGCAGTGCCAGATCTGAACTGCCAGTATTCTCCCAAGTAGTCCATATATTATTTTAGCAAAGGTTCCTCCTTCACATGCAAACACATGCATTCAGAATTCAGACACACACACACACACACACACACACACACACACACACACACACACACACACACGCACACACTATCTGTATACACACTTCTATACATATGCACATACTAGAACATGGCCCCATGTCATAATTGAATGTAAACACACCGTGAGTACTCCCACAGAAGTGAATGGATGACCTCTTGTGTTTTTTAATGATGGTCAGTTTTTCCTCATAGAGTAAAATTTTACTTGACTGAGCAATTGTCTGAAAATTGGAAGCTGCAAACATTTCTAAGGAGGAGCACATTGCTAATTAGCACAACCACTCCCAAAGAGTACCAGTGGCTTCTCTAGCATGACCATTCTCCATGCTGAGGGCCCTACAAGGGGGAAAACCTCGGTGACAGAACAGCCTATGAATTAGAAAGGTTTACTGTGATGGGGAAACCTTAAAAGTTAAGACTTCCACACTGCACTGTCTTTTTGAATCCCAGGACTTGTCATCTGATAATAAATTTTTGATCAGCTCTCTTATGGAGTGATCAACAGATGGCCCATTTTAACCTTCAGCTACCTTGTATTAAACAAAATATGTCCTTCAGTTCTATAATAGCTGTGAGGAAATGGTTCTGTCTATTTGCTTTTCCTATTACTTTTTATAAAGCTCACCAATTGTGTTTTTCTGTGCCTTTGGGCATGTCACTGTTTTGCTTCTTTTCTATCTCAATATGTGTATGCATGCATGTATCATTATTCCTTTGTTGGTATTAACATTTATGACAGAAATAATAGGTACAGCATTATATAAAGATTAAATAAGGACAACGCAGAGCACACGTAAAGAAAAACAATTGTATTAAACAGGTAAAACAGTATATTAGAGGTTTTACAGCAAAAAAAGGGGGGTAGTGTTTATTTATATTCAGGTCAGCAAGTGTTCGTTGATGAAAGACATACAAGTCTCCTATGTGTTTTGCAGTACTTTATCCTCATATGTTGCTAACACAAAGTCCCCAGGATGCTGCATAGTGAACCTTGTTATGCAGTATATTAACTTTTCATGTGTAATGATACTTTAATTGAATAATAACATTTCATTTTGTGAAATAAATGTTTCTCATTGGAATGGTTTTAGGGTTAAACTCTGGTTTACCAACTACCATATTACTTTTACATGTTGTCAAGCACAAAATAAAGTAGAACAATTCATTATTTTATTACTTTAGAAGTGAGAGTATCAAATCAAACTGAACTAAACCACTTGAACAGGGTATCCTAACTATATTTTTATGGCCATTGAGGTACAAACCTCTCTTCTTCTTATGGCAATGCATATCCAGAACTCCTTAAACGCTGGCAACAGCTTAATTTGAAGCTGAGCCTTGAGTACATGACTTTGATGAATGACTTCTTTCTAAATATAGACAATGATTTGAAGGAAGAAGGAAGAAATAATGAATATGGGAAATACATTAATGGAGATGTCCTGTTTCCCTAATATGCTTACAATGTATCAAAAAATGCTCGATCGACTGCAACAACTAGATGAGCAGCTTGAAACAGCCAAAAAACGGAAGCTATTGAGGGACATTATGGATTTTCAGAAAAGGTCATATATTTTCTTGGCCAAGACCAGAGTCCCAGAATAATATAAAATTCAATTTTCATAAAAATAATTAATTGAATGAGCTTGATGATTTTCCGGAGGTGAGAGCCATACCACCATCCAATCAGAGTGCGGCTACTATTGAATCTATTATTATGTCAGCGGATTTAGTGAAAGACACACCCACAGTTTCTAACACCTCAGCAGTGAACATGGTGAATGATGCGAGCTTAAGTAAGCGGCGTACTTCGGGGACAATGGAAGCTGGAAAGGAAGGTAATAGAAAAGGCCAGCAACTTTTTTTGAATATCTCTGCCCCTGGCTCACAAAAACATTTTCAGCTGGAACAACCCGAGAAAGACCATTACAAAAGCAAACCCCAAAATGGACCAAACGGAAGAACGAAAGTTCAGTGGGTCAGGGCAAGTTACTATGGAGAAAAAAAGGTACTTTAAATTTATCCTCTGTGGTTTTAACTAATTCACATTTGTCATTAGTCCAGAAAGGCCTAAATTTTATACCATCTGCAACGGACAATTTAGTAACTGCTTTAACTGATTTAAAACAGTTTTCAAGGGCATTAAATTTAAAAGTGTTATTTAAAGGGAATGTATTTGATAATTCTGCCATTTATAAATGGAGAAGCACTTTTATGCCTGTAAGTATACCAGTGACAATTGCTTTTCATGATGCTTGTGAAGTTGAATTAAGAATGTTATATTCTATGAATGCTAAACATAGGAAATATAATTTAACATATGAGGAATCATTAGCATTAAAAACCCTACAGAATAATACAGATTTGGTTAAAAAACAAGCGAATAAGGGAGGTTCTGTAGTTTTCATGAACCGTGATAGTTATATGGAATCTGTGAAATTATTGTTGAGAGAAGGAAATACTTTCAAACTTATTCCTTCTATGGAAGTCAAGAAACATATAAGTGAAGTAAATATGTTAATTTATGATTTACAATTAACTGGAGATATAGATTTGGACTTATTTACTTTCTTTACCGTACCTTGTCCCATTACACAGCAACTATACGGGTTACCTAAAATACATAAGTCACTTTTAAACCCCCCTATGAGACCTATAGTATCTGGTAGAGGATGGGTGACTGAGCCTATTTCCATATAATTACAAATTAAATTGAGTCATTTAATACCTAGCTGTAGAAATGTATTAAAAGACACTATAGATTTCATTTTGAAATTACGCACATGGTATGATACCTTAGAAGGAAAAGAGATACATCAGGGTGAATATTTGCTGGTGATATTGAATATAGTATCACTATTCACAGCGATCCCTAATGAGGACGGAATACAAGCTATAAGAGAATTTTTAGTTAGCAAAGATGTGATGACAGCAAGAGAGATAGAAAATATTTGTGCGCTTTTGGACATAGTTTTATCTAAAAATATTTTTTTATTTGATAATGAGTTTTATTTGCAGTTAACTGGGGTAGCAATGGGCACATCTGTGGCCAACACGTATGCCAATTTGGTTCTCCATCAATGGGAGACCAAATATGTCTGTAGTACTTTGAATCATTTGAACCATAAGGTCTGCCTGTACCAACGTTTCGTTGATGATTGTTTTATTATTTGGAAAGGAACAATTAATGAATTGTATGAATATATTGAATATTTGAATAACACAACTACCTTTCTTAAATTTAAGATGGAGTATTCTGAAACTAATATTGTATTTTTGGATTTACAATTGGACTTGAGACAAGGCAGTTTAGAGACTAGTACTCATAAGAAACAGGTACAGGCAGGAAGATATATTAATAGATGTAGTATGCATGCCCCACATGTTTTTACAGGAATTATGACAGCACAATTCATTAGGGTTAGTAGATTAAATACAGATGACTCGGTTTTCTTGGCACAATTAGAAGACCTGAAGGAAGAATTTTTATTGAGTGGCTATGATTATCAACAATTACAAGAGATGAGTGAGATGGTTATCAGGGAGAGAGCATCAACACTTAAACCTATTTTTAGGGCCAAGGAGAATTATGATAGTCCTAATATAAATGTTACTTTAGGTACTGAGAAAATTAGATAAATTATGACATATAATGACAAAACACCTAGTGTAAAACTAATCCTACAGAAAAATTGGTTAATATTAATGGCTTCATCTGAACTTAAGGAGATACTAGGTGTTAAGCCATATTTCTCATATAAGAATATGAGAAATTTGAAAAGTAAATTATGTTATAAAGACTTTAACTCTCAACACATACCACGTTTAGATATGAGGGTAGGCACTTTTAATTGCAGGGACTGTTATTGTTGCACTGATATTTTAGGCATAGGCAGTGATATATTTAGACATCCAACCACGAATGTGGCCTATAAGTTTGAAGTAACAGCAAATTGCACTAGTGTTAATGTGGTTTATTTGTCAACTTGTATTCAGTGTCCTTCTTTCTATGTGGGTAAAACCACTAGAAAGTTAAGGAACGAATTATAGAACACAAATCAGATATACGGAGGAATAACAATAAAAATGCATTAAGTAAACACATTTTTGACACTGACAATAGTCGCAAGTTTAAGTTTAGGGTAATAGATATAGTTTATAGATCTATACGTGGTGGTGATTTAAATAATCTTCTTGAAACAAAGGAATATGAGTGGATATTGCGACTAGCTACAGATGCCCCACCTGGCCTTAATACTGCTATCACTTTAAAACCTATTTTAGTAAAATTACAGAATACTAGATACTAAATATTTATGGAGAATTTTAAGAAAGATTTTTATATATTTTTATATTATAATTCCTTTATATAGATACTATATTTATATTATAATGTACATGAGTGCACTTATTTAATTTTCATTAAGTTTGTTATAGTTATATATGTATTCTGTTCTATATACTATCACATGATTGGTTGGCTGTAGCCATGTGATAGATGTGCTCCTATTTTAAAAGCTTGATCGTACTGAGTTTAATGTGTTTTAGCATTGAGAAAGGGCGTAGACCCGAAAGCCTTGTTTGCTTATTAAAGGCTGTTTCTTGACGTTTGGATCTTTTGTTAATCATTTAGGTTACTCAGCTTAAAGTTTCTCATAGCATCCTCTACCAACCTTAGAAATGTCCTGCCCATCAAACTTTAATAGAATGGTACTCCTCTCCTCAAACCCTAAGATTAGACACCACAGGCTAAGTGCCTGTTAAGAGAGCTCACAGTTCACATAGCTCTGCACTGTAATCCTGCAGCATAGCTGAACTATGGAATTCACTACCTTGTCAACATCAGGCTAACCCTAGCTTACTCGTACTTCGAGGGTAAACTAAAGTATATCAACTTGACATCCTGCACTGTAACTGCAATACTCCCTTTACTCCAAAAAAACACAGTATCACCTTCTACCACCCTTAATCCAAATGACACAAAATCAACTCCCTCCTCCTCCACCATACCACGATGACTCCACCCTATCCACACCCTAACTATGATTCTACCTCACTCGAATTACCTAGCTGTGGAGAGTACCCTTTAAACTGCCTCTCTCCCTCTTCCCTTAATTCTGTTTTCCCCCTCTTCTTACGCTCTATACTACAAAACACTCTTATTCAATAACTTAAAAATTAGTCTTAGCTTTTGAACCATTTTGAATATCATATCTACTATTGTTACCTGGCTGTAATGAATGTAAATTAATATTTGACCTTTACTATATGTCACAATGTACTAGCTGTATCGACTTGTACTTCATTGTATAACACATGCAATTTAAAGTCTCTTTCATGTAAATTAGAGCATTTCTTCCTTGGCCTCCTCTGAAAAGTTTTTTTTTCTGTGACAACCCAGTCAGACTTTCCCAGTAAACAATGTGAAAATAACTAAAAATAAATAAAATTTTCTAAAACCCAAGCAAGAGTTCGTCTTTCCACAGATGCTATCTAGATTTAGAGATGTATTTCACTCCAAGCAGTCTGGAGCTACACCAGAGATTGGCAGAGTTTATGATCTTGTTGAGGATGAGATTCCTAAAGTTTTAGCTGTTCCTTCTTTGTTAGTGGTCTTAGCAATTGTCTGTAAAACTGCATATAAAACCCATATGGATAGTGAACCAGTTTTTAAAAAGGCTCTAAGGAAATACAAGGTATACACTGATACTGCTCTCTTTGCTCCTTCGTCCATTCACCCAGCTGCAGGTTCTCCAGCTGCCAACTCTGATAGTCTTTGATTCTTCAGATCCTACACCACTGGATATAATTAGCAAATGGTTAGAATCTCAGGGAAAAAAAGTGTCTCAGTCTAGTATGCATGGAAGGAGCCTGACACCATTCAGCCAATACCCAAATGCCCGGACAGGATCCTTTCTCCTCCCACAGACAGACAGGCCTTGTACAAGGATCCCCGGTGAATGCTATGGTGGTTGCAGCTGCCACCAAGAGAGAACTGGCACAGGGAAAGTTCTTCAGTCCACCCTCTAGACAAGGAGTCTAGGGCAGTGGATCAGTTTGGGAAGCGAGTCTTTTCTTCAGTGACATTTTCCATATGAGCGCTGAATTATTTGGGACACGTCATATGACTTCAGCGAGACCTAGTCATGGAATTCACTGTGTTGCCCCCAGAGTCTTTGTCACCAGAGGACAAGAAGCTGTTCTTGGCGAAAATGTCAACTCTAAAATCTGTTTCGAACACGTCCATGTGCCTTCTTTCCCATGCCATGGAAGTAGTGGTGAGGGCGGTTGGGACAGGCATAGCTATGAGGAGATACGTTTGGCTCAGACTTTGTTAATTTGCAAGACTCCTTCAAGGCGTCATTCACAAATGCTCCCTTTGATGGTTCCTCCCTGTTCGGGAAGACAGTTCGTGACACCCTGGCCCAGAGAGAGAAGGACAGGAAGACTCTGTCTGCCATCGGAGTCCACTTCTCTAGCCCTCAAAGATCCTTTTCTAGGAATCAGAGAGCACAAAAGAAGATGTGGTTCCAAAAATCTCAGTTTTTCCGGGACTCTCAGGACAACTCGTCCCCTAGAGGGAGAGGGGGACAAGACAAACGCCACCCCAGAGGCAGAGGGGGTCCGAGGAACTTTGGCTCTAGGGAGAACTTCTCGGACAGACCCACGCAGCAACCCTGAGGGGTTGCCCGACTATCCTACTCTGGAGACAGTCGGAGGAAGATTGTCATTGCACCTAACAGCTTGGGAGACCATTACGACAGACTGTTGGGTGCTCCAAATAATATCCAGAGGCTACTCCATCCCATTCATTGCCCCACCCTTCCAACCAAAACGCCTCCCGGATGTTCCACCCACTCAAAGGGAGGCTGCAGCGCAAGAAATTTCAAAGCTGCTTCGCAATTGGGCCATCAAACCGGTCCCCGCAGATCACTCCAGATTAGGCATTTACTCCAGGTTCTTTTTAGTGCCAAAAAAGACAGGGACCTCAGGCCCATTTTGGACCTGTCAACCCTGAACCTGACTGTGGCCAAGCAGAAATTCCGGATGGTCACCTTGCAGTCCATTCTACCTTACCTCTGAGGATGCGACTGGATGCGTTCGATAGACCTCCAGGACGCTTACTACCATGTCAAAATTTGCAGAAGCTCCAGGAGATTCCTTCACTTCCGGCTGGGAGCCAAACATTTCCAGTTCAGATCCCTACCCTTCAGTCTCACCACAGCCCCCAGGGTGTTTACCAAGGTTATGGCAGTAGTAGCGGCTCACCTGAGGCTTCAGGGAATTCAGGTGTTTCCTTACCTACACGATTGGCTCCTTGCTGCTGCCACCAAGCGTTTACTTTGCATGGCCAGTGACTCCTTCCTGAATTTTGCAGTCAACCTAGGGATTACCAGCAACATCTCCAAGTCCCACTTGAACCCAACACAGACCTTGGAATTTATAGGGGCACGGCTGGACACTCTACTATTGCAAGTTTTTCTCACTCTGGACAGGGTCCAGAACCTACGGGCTCATGTATCAGTGATCCTCGGCCCCAGGATGCCAACAGCGAGTAATGCTGTCCGAGCCCTAGGCTCCATGGTGGCAGCAATCTCAATTCTTCCCTGTGCATGTCTTCACATGCAGGTGCTTCATTGGACCCTGGCAGTTCAGTGGTATTGGTTAGACCTCCCCATGGACTACCCAATATGAATCAGCAGAGCCTGCAAGATTATTCTTCTCTGGTGGCTCCAATCGCCGGAAATCTTGGCAGGTCATCCCTTCATAACACCCACAGCCCAAGACACAGTGAACACGGATGCCTCCCAGCTCAGGTGGGGGGCACTACTTGGGGAGGACGGTCCAAGGCACGTGGTCCCAGACCGAGGCCAGATTGCATATCAGTGTTCTGAAGATGAGGGCAGTGCTTTTAGTGTTGCAAGCCTTTCATGCTGTTCTTCCCCTGGGGATGACTGCAGTTCAGTCGGACAACATGTCTGTTGTCTAGTACATCAACAAACAGGGAGGAACCAGATCTTACCCTCTCTGTTGTGAGGCCATGAGAGTGTGGGAGTGGGCGGTCTCCACCATTTTTGATTGCAACGCACATCCTGGGATGCCCCAACATTTTAATGGACAGACAGAGTCAGGCTATTATAATGCCATACCAGTGGTCTCTGAAATAGTCAATAGTGGTGGAGATCTTCCTTGCGTGGGGTCCACCTTGCTGCGATCTCTTCGCATCTCCTTTTAATGCAAAGTGCAGCGAGTTCTTCACTCTGATCCCCTCACCAGAGGACTCCCCCAGAGATGCTCTCGTCCATTCTTAGCCTCCCAGTTTACTGTATGCTTATCCCGTTACCTCTCATTCTAAAGTTTCTTCAGAAAGCTTGCCGACTAGGGTGCAAAGTGATCCTCATTGCCCCATTCTGGCCTCGTCAGGTGTGGTTCCCCTTCCTCTGGTCTCATATTCTAACTCCTCCTCGGATTCTGGATCCTTGCCCAAATCTCATCTCTCATCCCTCAGGCATCAGTCTGCCCGATCTGGCCAGCCTCAAGTTGACGGCTTGGTTGCTCCAGTTCCCCTGATTGCTAGGACTCCTGGTCTGTCATCTTCAGTAAAGACTATTTTGGTGGCATCTCACAAAGCTTCCACTAGAAAGGTTTATCGCAGCAAATGGAAACCCTTCTGTATTTGGGCTTCTCGGAGGAACCTAGATCCCTTTACGTCCCCGGTTCCTGCAGTGTTGGACTTTTTGTCCAATATTTTCCAACAAGGAGCTAGTTCCTCTATGGTGAAAGTACAATTGCCAGCCATATCTAATTTTCATTTCAGTGAAAATATGAATGCTCTGACCTCTTTGAGACTATGTAAAGCTTTCCTGAAAGGCACTTTTCTTTTACGTCCCCTGGTTAAGTTCCTCCATGGGACCTTACCGTAGTTCTGCAGGCGTTGGTTGCTTCCCCATCCGAACCAGCAGCGCCAGTAGATTTGAAATTCTTGTACTAGAAGACAGCTTTTCTAGTGGCCATTACTTCGGCCAGAAGGGTTTCTGAGATCTAAGCTTTGTTTGCCATGTCCCCTTACTTGATCTTTCATAAAGACAGGGTTTTGCTCCACACAAACCCTTCTTTCTTACCAAAAGTTTCCTCTGAATCAGATATTAACCAGACGATTAATCTGCCTGTTTTCTTTCCAAATTTTCAGAACAAGGGTGAATATAAGCTGCATTTGCTAGATGTGCATAGACAGCTTCACTTCTATTTACATAGGACTAAACAATTTTGTAAATTTGACCAGTTATTCGTGTCCTTTTCTAGACCCTTTTTGGGCAAAGCCATTTCCAAGGTCTCCTTAGCTAGATGGATTACACAATGCATACTGCAAGTCTATAAGGATAAAGGTCTGTTCCCGCATGGTCCTGTTAAAGCTCATTCTACCAGATCTATGGCAACTTCTGCTGCCTTTTGGTCTAGGGTTTCACTGGATGATATCTGTGCAGCAGCAACCTGGGCAAGGTCACATACATTTATTTCTCATTATAAGTTGGATTTGATCTCCAGAGGGAGATCATCCTTTGGCTCTGCGGTGCTCAGGAATATCCTTCCATGAGGGCCTCTCAGGAGTTTTGGTAGCTGGGTTCTCTGTCCCACAGGTTGCAGATAAATTAACTACTTCAGATAAAGAAGTTATGTACTCACCATAACGTTCCATCTGAGTAGTTATACTTCATTTTTTGCAACTGTTCTGCCCTCCTTCTCCCGAACCTCTTCTAGGTTAGTGCTGTTACTGAGTTGCTGACAGTTTGAATAGTGGCAAACTCGATCTGAGGGAAGGTAGGAGACGTGAGGTATTATGGGCAAGGTGAGGAGCTTGGAGCAGATGCTTGAAAAATGTTGCTGGCTCAGATTCAATATGGATCCGATACCCACAGATTGCAGAAAATGAAGTATAACTACTCAGATGGAACGTTACGGTAGTACATAACTTCTTTTTCTCTAGCATGGTGTTAAATTATAGGTAATGCTCACAGAAAAACAAGTCTTTACTTCTTGGTAGTATAGCTACTGTGAATATCAGTCAGTGAAAAAAAAAAGCCACCATTTTTATTACACTCGCTAAACAATGCTTTGCTGTTTAGCAGACATAAAATTTAAAAAAGAAAACCAATTAAAAAAAGAAGAAATAAACATGACATATGTGCCCATGTACATGACAGAAAGAGACAGTGACATCTTCAGAAGGCGATAGACAGTCCGTCAACAGCATTCCCTTAACAATAAGAAGTATTAAACTTGAATATCTAACATTATTCACTGACCTTAATCTTCACCGATTTACCAGCAAATTGACCCATCTATGGGACAGAGCAGCACTATGTGGCAAAATTTGGGACAGTAAAGAAGCATGGAGGGGGCTACCATTGCAATGACTTGCATTGTATGTTTTATTTTCATTCATTTGCTCAGAATAAAAAATCTGAGGTGTGTTCACTCAGATCAGCTGTAACTGCCAAGCGTGTGTGTGTGTGTGTGTGTGTGTGTGTGTGTGTGTGTGTATGTGTGTGTGTGTGTGTGTGTGTGTGTGTGTGTGTGTGTGTGTGTGTGTGTGTGTGTGTGTGTGTGTGTGTGTGTGTATGTATATGTGTATGAGTCTGTCTGTGCTTCTGAATGTGTGTGTGTATGTATATAAATATTAAATACTTGCATAACTTAGATTTTAGATGTAAAATGCTTCCTCCAACAACAGTTATGTATGCTGCAGCAAGTTTGAAACATTTGGTGGAGGACCTATCTTACATCAAAAATATAAAAAGAGTATGCAGTAATAAAAGCAAAACAAATACAAACAATTTTACAGTTAGCTCATTCTCTAAGCTCAGTAATGGCCTCCAGGGTGTGTGTTATTGGGGAAATAATTCCTTTCTAGTGGTCTACAGACCCTCTGCCTGTAGCATCTACCATCACACCACCACTGAGTGAGTGCTAATTCCCCAGTATCACACACTGTCATGCAGTATTGTTAGATATCTATTTTTTAAGAAAGTTCAGTAGTTATTAAAGGATGCTAAGAAACCTGCTACTAGGAAATCATACATGGAAAGTGGAAAACATTTTCTAATTATTGCCAAACTAAAAACCAGGCTCCTTTTATGGCCCAGTTGCCTTTGGTTGTTCAATATTTGTATGAGTTACTATCTTCTGGCCTTTCTTACTCTTCTGTCATGACTGACCTCTTGGTTATCTCCGTTTATCGACCTTGGAATTCCTCCTTTCTACCAAGCTTCAAGTCAAACTGTTTTTGAAAGGGGTTCTGCATATCCTTTCATCTTGAAAGGAGACAGAAACTTCTTTGGATCTTAATTTTGTTGTAGAGAAACGTATATTTTTTCCTTTCAAACTAGCTTATCAGGCTGGTTTGAAGTTTTTATTTAGAAAACAGTGCTTTTTATTGCACTGACCTCTACAAAAAAGTAACCTAAAGTTGCAAGGTCTTATGGTGAGTCAGCTATATCACATTTTTCAGAAGGATAGGGTAACTTTGATAATAAATCCTTAATTTATGCCTAAGTGGTCGAACTTTTCATATTTCTGATTTATTTCCAGATCCTGAAAATAAAAGAATGAGAGAGAGAATTTGGCATAATCTGGATAGCCACAGTCAACTCAGATATTACATTGTATTACATCAACAGAAAAAAACCCATCAAGAGTTTTCTTGTCTCTTTTTCTTACTTTCATAGGAAATAATCAGTACCAAAATAAGTGATCTCATACTATTGTTTTGTGCTATTCTCCCCACGACAAGTCACTTCCAGGCAGGGTCAAAGCCCATTCTACTAGAGCTTTGGTTTCCTCTGTGGCTTTTTGGAAAGAGTTGGACTCTAAAAGTATTCTAGAGGTGGCAATGTGGACATTTGTGCACACTTTTAGGAACCATTACAAGTTAGATTTATTTTCCATATCGAGAGCATGTCTTGTTAGGACAGTTCTCCAGGGACCACTAGACTCTAATCTTTCTTCCACTTCCCTTTTTTTCACTAAACTGAGGTAATCTACCAATACTGTATGAGCTACTGCATCAGTGATCTAATGATAAACAGTAATGTAAGTTAACTTACCATGTAAGTAGATATTCGAATAGATCACTGCTGCAGTATGCACACCCACACACCATCCCCATTTTTGTGTTATATTTGTTTCCAGAGTGTGGATATTTTTATTACCTTTTTTTCCCACCTTATACCAAAAAGACAGGGCTCTAGCCTGCCTTATACTGAGACAAGAAAGCTCTGAGGTTTTGACACCCTAACTACTAACTTTATACAGCTCTCCAAAAGCCCTTCTGTGGTTAATTTGCATGGAAGGTGCCCTAAAGTTTTGGAAGCTGGCTGGTTGCCATATCATAGACAGGATATAATGCAAACAGCTTAGGCTGCTGCATCAGTCACCTATTCAGACATCCTTTTTTATGATTATTTAACTTGTACGACTACACTTTTTTCTATAAAACCTCAACTATATAAAAGAAACAATTCTAAGTAGTGAGTGGAAGCAGTATTATTTATATAATATAAATGCTTTTAGTCACATTTCCAAATCATGCTATCTGCATAGACACTTTACATGCCTATGAATTGTGTCACACATTTGGCATTTATTGACGATTGCCTTCTCATGAAAGAAAAAAAAGCCAAATTAGCTTGTTTCAGTCCTTTTTGTTACCATGTTCATTCATTAATGCACCATTATTTATTTACAACAACTGAATTAATGTCCACACTGGATTATTACAGAAAATGTCAAGTTATAAATTACTTTAATTATCAGAATGTGTTTGTGCACTGTAGCATGTGAACAATCAATACCATTTACCAAGCTTCACAAGTCCTATGCTAATTATGCAATTATGCTGATGCATATAATTCAACAGGGAATTTATGATAATAAACTGTCCCAAATGCAAGCAAAATAACTGCAGTTTATAACTGAAAATCAAGGGTAAGGCTTTGAGTGACTGTAAAACAAGGCTTTGATTAAAGTTTAGATTATACAAAGTCATGAAGCCTATTGATGCCGAATTTCCTGAAACAGCCCAAATCAGATTGGATCATGTCTTTTGTAGATAATGTTGATATCAGTTGTATTTCATATTAAGAATGTCCTAAATAGTTGAAAGTTTTGAATGTTACATACTGGCCAGTACAAGAACTGTGCATGGGCTCCTGGTATTGGGAGTGTGTAACAAATGTCTTAGAATAAAGTGCAAGATAAATGCATCCCATTTTAATGTGGTAAATGAATTAGGGCTGCAATATAACTGGATGTTTTGTTTTGCAGTGCCTGCAGTAAAAAATGTTGAACTTCTAGAAGCCTACAAATTTAACACGTGAGCCTGGCAGTTTAAAATTCTGAATGTTAAAGCAGCAGAATTTGTTAAAAGATTTCTAGTTGTTGCCAGAAGGAACGGGATTAGCTCTGTTAATATGTTGTACAGAAGCAGTTTTGGATAGAGAGATCACTATAGGGTCTCCTTTGGGGTTAGAAAACTAGTGTTTGTGAGTCTGAGGCACCCTGTGTAACCCTATCAGACTTCCTACGGGCAAGAGGTTGACTGTCAAGTAAACTACAACCTGTCAAGAAAGCATTCGCTAAAGCAAATAAAACTTTCTTCTGGTGAAGGGAGGAAGAACCAAGGAAATCAATAACTGCTTCATAGGTCTAGCCACAAAGGCAGCCTCAATATTTGCAGAGCATGTAAGAGTTGATAAACCAAAACAAAAAAAAAAAACACCACGAGGATCCCCAAAATCATTAATTCTTGCCTCTGATACATACATTCTATAAAAGCATATAAAAAAAAAAACAGATTTAAACATACTATGTTTCTATAAGCATTTATTACAGTCTAAACAAAATAAATTTCCCTAGCACAAATAATAATAGTTTCACTAGAAATACAATCACTAATTTTTATCAGAAAAATAAAGTAGTGGAAGGACTTTCCCAGAAGTGGGCTTATCTTCCCAGCACTGAAGGATCTCAGTTCTATGAAGCCTGCAGAAGGAGCGCACTTTACCGACAAGAAAGCTCTGAAGCTTTTGTTATTCTAACTGCTTTTTATATGGCACTCTACTTGATCTCCTGGCATTTACAACACATGGAAGGTGCCCTTTAGCTTTTGGTAAGTTGGTTATTTTGCTATATCTTCGATAGCATATACCCCAAATAGCTCAGGCTGCTGCAGCTGTGATCTAATGTTGAACATCTAACATTCAAAAGAATGAACAGTGATTGGCAGTTCACAAGTGTATGCTTGTTCTAAATCAAACATTACCCACAAAAAAGTCTGACTCTTACAATGCCAGTGAAGTTTAATATTTTAATCAGTTTATCATTACTGTGCTCCATCCTTTATAATTATTATACTATTCATAATCAAAAAGCACCTATATCTTTCTTCTGTTTGCTTGTAGTAAGAACACCTCCGTTTTAACTTCTAAAAATACTGTTGTAGCACTGCTGCATAACAGAAAAACAGAACAACAATGCAGACTATTGGCAAACAATAAAATTCCCCCTAACACACACACACACACACACACACACACACACACACACACACACACACACACACACACACACACACACACACACACACAAGCACACTCTCTCTAAATAAAATAAAATTAACTAAAAAAAAAAATCACCCTAGACATCCTGCCCCCACCCCCTATTAAAGAAACCACTGTAAAAAAACTTCTCAAAAGGCAACTTCATGCTTTTTAAGACAGAAGTAGCTAACTTCACCACTCCCATGCAGATGGACAGTAGCAGTACAACTGCTGAATCCTACATCAAAGCACTGTATGAACACATACATGAGTGCATGGACCATGCCATCCCAGATAGAACCAAGACACTATCCTTCAAAAAAAAAGAAGCCAGTTTGGTTTTCCCTTGCCATTAACAAGCTCTACAACAAAAGGAAGAAACTGTTGCTTAAAAGAGTAAGAAGATTGGAAAAACTCCCTTGTTAGCCTCAGTAAGAAGCTAAAATCTCTCATAAAATTCTCCAAAGCTAGTTACAAAATCACCACTGATTCTAAAGACAATCACAAGGCCTTTGTCAAGAATCTCAATGGCAACACTCAGATCTGCTCAGAGCTACAGCACAATGGCACTAAATATACAGAACCAGCTGATATCGCCAACATCCTGGCAGACAGGTTCAGCTCAAATTTCTCCCCCCTCTCACCCCCGAAAGGGCCCATCTCTATACAAGATGAGTGCCAAGTCGCTGTAATCATGGCCACACAGGTGAAAAATGCACTTGCTAAAGCCAAAAATACAGCATCCATGGGACCTGACAATGTACCAGGCTATGCTCTGCATGAACTACAAAATGAACTGGTACCCTACCTAAGTACCATGTTCAATCATAGCCTCACTACAGGTTTTGTGCCTACTGAATGGAGCACATCTATGGTGATCCCACTTCATAAAGGGGGCTCCACCATGGACCTCGAGAACTACTGACCCATAAACCTGATGAATCTGATCTGCAAGGCTATGGAACGTATCACCATGGAATGTATAAACAAAGACATAGGTAACCTGCAAACTCTGGACCCCCATCCAGTTTGGGTTTGTTAAAGGTAGATCATGTCTCCTAAACCTGATTGACTTCTTTGAAGCAGTCACCAAAGCCGAGAACGAGGGTAAGGCAGTTCATACAGTCTACCTAGATCTCGCCAAGGCCTTTGACACCATCCCCCACTCTGGTATTATTGATAAACTCACGAAACTGGGAATAATCCCCTATGTCACTCTGTGGGTGGCCAACTGGCTCACCGACAGAACCCATACCATGAAGGTAATCAATTCCAAATCCATCTCCAGACCGGTGACAAGTAGAGTACCACAAGGTTCAGTCCTTGGTCCCCCTCCTGTTCGGCATCTACAGCTTGGAAGTCCAAGTCAACACAGAGGGCTTATGACTAACAAAGTTTGCAGATGATTGAAAACTGGGGGCCATTATTAAATCCCCTATGGATGTGGACATTCTACAAAAGGGCCTCACTGAGACAGATGCCTGGTGCCAAAACCATGGCCTTAAGCTCAGTGCCAAAAAATGCGTAGTTATTCCCTTTGGAAAAACCTTGTGCCAATGAACTATCACATAGGCAGTAGCCCACTCAACACAGAAAGTGTGATACGAGACCTAGGGACACAGGTGGACAGCAGTCTCTCCTTTGACAACCACATAGCCACAGTGGTCAGGAAGTCCATCTATGTGATACACCTCATCACAAAAGGTTTTTCATCCAGGAAAAAAAGAGGTCATTGTCCCCCTCTATTCAGCCCTTATTAAGCCTATTATAGAGTACAACGCCTCATTTGGGATGTACCTCACAAGACATTTGCAGCAACTGGAAATACCGCAGAAATACCTCACAAAGAGGATCACTGGCCTTAAACAGATGCCCTATGCAGACCGCCTTGAGAAACTCCATCTCTACTCTATCGCATATCACCTACTCACAGGTGATCTCTGCCTAACATACAAAGCCATGTCAAACCCAGAGCTGTTGGACATGCTACACTTAGAAAAATCCCAATCCCTGCAGGCCACACTCTCCAGAGACCTTAACCTTGTCACCACAATAAACAGAACTTGCTGGAGGGATAGGTTCCTTTCCCAGAGACTTCCCATACTCTGGAACAAGCTGCCCATTCATGTCAAACAGAGCACCTCATTGGCCCTGTTTAAGAAAAATCTGGACAACTGGATGGGGAATAGGAAATTTACCCCAGGTATCACTTCTGTGGCTCTGCTTGACAGGGGCACAGGTAAATAACATAGGTGGCTAAAGCCATGGAATCTTCATGGCTAGGCCTATATAGGTCCGGGCGCCAATAGCCTAGTACCTACCTATGAACCTATGAATGTTATTTTAGAACAGCAGCTTTAGAGAATGTTTTCCTTTGTAGTTTACTTAACAGGCAGCCTCTTGCCCCATCCTGCCAGCAGTAGGACTGTAAGTAGTTACTGGCCAGTGAACAGGGTACAATAGAGTGTCTCATAGTTGGTCTGTTTAGATTGATCTAGGTGATAGAGGGTATTAGTACTGTTGCCTTAAAGACACTTTATTGCTAAATGACATTGCATTTTCTCATGTTTGTATTGTTGCATTATAAATCTTTATTGTTCAGTGGCATTGCATTTTGCTTGTGTTAGTATTGCTGCCTTCAAGAATCTTTACTGCTGAATGACATTGCATCTTTTTCATATCTGTACTGTGTTATTATAACCCTTTTTTTCCCCTCAATGACATTGCATTTTTTTCCGTGTTTGTATTGCTGCATTATAAAAGCTTTACTACTCATTGATATTGCCTTTGTGTGCATGTTTGAATGTCAAGATCTTTTCTGTTGAGTTCCGGGGAAGGGGGTAAATGTATGGCTTCATTACATGCATATCTCACTCTGCCTTACTGCTAACTGGTGCACTGTTGAAATAATTTGTTGTTGTGCTATTGCCCTTTAAAACTAAAGTGTCACCTAGAATAAAATCTGTTATCACTTGCCATCTTGGGGTGTTGGGCCTAAATAAGGGGTATCACCAGTCAGGTAGGGAGGAACCCATATCTACTTCAGCTACACATGTGGGTGCGCTACATTTGGGGGCTCATCTGGAATTGCCTGTACTGCCTTGAACTCCACCCTATTCCCCTATATGTGTGGAAAGCAACTCCAGCAGCAAGATGAACCCAGAAGTAGCTGCTAAGTGGTGCATGCTTACAACAGTACTAAAAATTATGCTACAGAGTTGTCACCTTACTTCCTATTGTTTGGAAGAAAAGCTCGTCTTCCTGTTGACATCACCTTTGAAGTCACAGCTGATGATACACCAGTGCGATCTCATGGCAGTTATGTGGAGAGACTCACTAAGAACCTCAGACAGGCCTATGAGCTAGCTGAAAAATCAACAGGACAAAGACATCAGCGAAACAAGGCTCACTATGACAAGAAAGTGAAGATGCATGATTTGCAACCAGGGGATAGAGTCCTTTGGAGGAGTTTGGGTCTACAAGGAAAGCATAAACTAGCTGACTGCTGGGAGTCTGAAATTTACTTAATTTGTTCTCAGCTACCTAATATTCCTGTCTACCAAGTTTGCACTGAGGGAAAGAAGGACCTATCAAACCCTAGCACCGCAACAACTTAATGCCTTTGGCAAAATCAGTGAGACTCATGAATCCGGAACCCAAAATGGCTCAGCAGAAGCTCCAGGCGATCCAGAAGACTAAGAGAGAGAGGAAATATCCCCTCCAATGTTCAAGAGCCCATGCTTCCTCCTGCTGAAAGTGAGGAGGACAGTGATGATGACAGGGGTTTCAGTGGGCTTTTTTATGAGGATGTTCGAGACCCCATGGGGTGTAATCTCAATGTCAATGCACCAGAATTCATTCCTTGTCATTTTGAACAGCCCAGACCTGACTATAGACAATGTGGTGTTTCTGTACCTCTTGCAGAACCTGATATTGATGGAGGCCCTGCTATGCAAACTTCAGAAAATAGTGCTGAGGACAGTCAGACCGTTATGGAAAAAGAAAGTGAAGTTATACAAAAGGAGATCTTAGAAGTAGACAAAATGCCTACTGAAGAACTGGACATTAAATGTGTTGTGAGTGAGAAACCACCTTCTGAGCAAAATTCTTTAGTTGTCTCTTCGGAACCAGAACTGCAGAGAATGATTCGGACCCCTCAGAGACTTACATATGACAGTTTGGGACATAGTGCACAGGAATCTGTGACCACAGCTCATCGGAGAGTCTGCACCCATGACCCCTATGCCTCCTGCTCCATTGGTGACACCTCAGTCCAAGTTAAGCATAATGTTGATCACCCTTGGTGGGAGGTATGCAAAAATATTATTGAGCTGATGGTGCATTAGTGCTTGTAAATATATTGCTCCTAATCTACCTTTGACTTGGGGGGACCCAAGATTTTCAAGTGGGGGGAGAGTGTAGCTCCCACTGTATTTCATTGTAGAAGTAATAGACTGCAGTTTTCGATTATACCACAAGGTGGAGCTCCTTTTCAGGAATATAAAAGACAATTTCAAAAGTGAAAGAGAGGAGACTGGAACACTAGCTGAAGGAGGGAAGACTGAAAGACTAGCTGAAGGGAAAAGGGCCTTGCAGCATGACTGGATTTTTTTTCTTCTAGTGTTTCGGGACAGAGAAGTGAGGTAGCAGTTTGTCTCTGTCTCTTGCTGAAATCCTGGATGATGGTATTTTGTGGATTCAGGAGAGAAGTTCTGAAACTGGTAGTTTCACGCCTGCATATGATTCAGCAAGAAAAGGAGTTCCCTTGGGCCTAGTGCAGAGATGCCATAGATGACTACCAGAGTTCTGGCAGATGATTTTCCATTTTTCTCGTCAGAGAAACTACGGTGCCTGGTCATTGGGATATTCTCGATGGAGTGATGAGAGGCTTTTGGCCGTCATTTTTTTATACTTTTATAAGATTGTGGATTCCCCCCTAAACGCTTTCTGGATTACATATAGCTGGGATCCATATGAGCTCCAACCTTGGGCCCCATCATGCCGGCAGTAGGACTTTAAGTAGTCACTGGCCAGTGAACAGGGTACAATAGAATGTCTCATAGTTGGTCTATTTAGATTGATCTAGGGGATAGAGGGTGTTAGTACTGTTGCCTTAAAGACACTTTATTGCTAAATGACATTGCATTTTCTCATATTTGTATTGTTGCATTATAAATCTTTATTGTTCAGTGATATTGCATTTTTCTCGTGTTAGTAATGCTGCCTTCAAGAATATTTACTGCTCAATGACATTGCATCTTTTTCATATCTGTACTGTTGCATTATAACCCTTTTTTCCCCTCAATGACATTGCATTTTTTCGTGCGCATGTTTGAATGTCAAGATCTTTTCTGTTGAATTCTGGGGAAGGGGGTAAATGTATAGTTTCATTACATGCATATCTCACTCTGCCTTACTGCTAACTGGTGCACTGTTGAAATAATTTGTTTGTTGTTGTGCTATTGCCCTTTAAAACTAACGTGTAACCTAGAATAAAATCTGTTATCACTTGCCATCTTGAGGTGTTGGGCCAAGAAAGGGGTGTCACCAGAGTCAGGTAGGAAGGAACCCATATCTACTTTAGCTACACCTGCGGGTGTGCAACACATGAGCAAGTTAATTGTTAGTCTTCCATCTTCTAAGGTGAAACATTCTATGAATGCATCTTTTGTATTTGTTTCTCATGTAGTTAAACATGCCTTAAAGTGTTCTTACGATGCACACCGAATCATTCATAAGAACATTTGCTTGGCTATGTTCGCAACATCTTCCTGATAATAGTAAAACTGACATTTCAAATACTTCTTCTGGATAAGATAGTTATGCTTGGCTCTTCTGTAGCTTACATGATTAAGAGATTTGATGAGAAAAGAAAGTTGATTCAAGGGGCAATCCAAATCTTACAACCTTCCTTATTTAAGGCAAATAAAAATGTACCTTCCACTTCAGCTCCCTTTTTCATAAAGCATTTCAAGCAGCAAGGTGCTAACAAACAGGATTTTAAAACAACAATGGAAAGAAGGTTACAAAAAGAAAGGGAAAGCCTCCTAAAGTGAAGGACAGTCCAGAAAGTCATAATGACCGTTTGCCTCTTCAGTCATCCCCCCCCCCCCCCACACACACACACACACACACACACACAACAATCTCTCCCTCTCTCTCTGAGTCTATAATTTTTTTTTTGTGGCACCAGATTGTTTCAGACAAATGAGTTCTGAAAGCAGCTCAGCAGTTGGCAATGGGAGTCCACCCTCCTTTCCAGGGAATGCCTCCTTGCCCAGTAAACCAGGTATCCCTGTTTCTTCCAGTTTTGGAAATAATGTTATCTCAGGCAGTTATAAAACCAATGCATGTTTCAGTTGACAAAGGGATTTATTCAAGGATTCTTCTGGTGGCAAATAAACAATGGATGTGGAGGCGTGTGCAAGACCTCCTCTCTCAATCATTTTTTTTCTGAATGTTATCCCTTCATACCTGTTACCTCTTTTACTTTTAATAGCCTTCATGGTAAAGCTAGACTTAAAAGATGCCTACCATCAAATTCCCACAGGCAAACATTTCAAATGTTTAAGATTTTCTGTATCTGGTTTGTATGATCAGTTCTCTGTTGTCTCTTTGGACTATCTACTGCTCCAAGGGTATTTACATTGTTGGTTCATTAATTGCTTATTGCAAACTTCAAGGCATTTACATTTTCCAATATTTGTACTATCATATTTGCAGATTCTTTTTCCATTTCTTAAGAGTCCTGAGCAAGTGTTCAGAATCTTCTACTCAGTATGGGCTTTCAAGTGGTCTTACAGAAATTTTTCATCCCTTCTCACAGAATAGTTTTCCTGGGATGTCTGTCGGATTCTGCACTAGGAAGAAGTTTTCTTCCCCCAGGCAAAGTAGAAATGTTTCAAAGGTTCTTCCTTAGGTTTTCCAATCAAAGCCAGGAATCTGCCAGAGAATTTCAGCATTCTTGGAAACATGGCTTCTTTGATTCTTATGAAAAAATTCAGTGGTACTTCAGGTCAGTCTTTAAGTTCTGTTTTGCGTAGACCAGTTCTCCTGGAATCCAAGTCGCCCATTCTCCCTTCTGCTTCCTCTTCTGTCTGTCACAGCAGCTTTAGACCTGTTGTGGAGAACTGTGTCCAAAGGGGTCAAAGCACAAGGTCTGTGGAGCAAACAAGACTGATAAAAGCATGTAAATGTCAAATAGATTATGTCAATTCTCCAGGACTCTTCAAATGTTTACAGAAAACACCATATTGATGTGGTACATATGCAACCATGGGGGGGGGTACCAGATGTTATCCTATTTGCTAATTTGTTGTAAAAGCCTAGGAGGTAGCAACTTGGCCTGGTTTGACTCTTTAGGCTTTATACATTCTATCAGAACAAAACATTGTAGCAAACAGTCTGAGCAGGACCAGGAGAGACCCTCACAAATGGAAACTGCATCTATGAGTCTTTCAGGAATTGACCCATCTGTGGGGACCAACTCCAGCAGATCCATTTGCCTTCTGTCAGAACAGACAGTTAAAGAAATTCTGTTCCAGGATTTCTTGCAAACAGGCCTGGAAGACAGATGCTTTCTAATTCCGTGAATGGAACTATTATTTTATGCTTTTACACCTTTTCCCTGATAACCACGTTTCTTCTAAAAGTTCAGAAGGACTTCCTAAAGATAGCGATGTTGACTCCCTTTTTGCCAAGGCAACAGTGATTTTCCCTTTTTTAAAACTCACAAAGGGCCATTACCATTACCATAAGTGTCCACACAGAATGGATTTACTGTCACAAGAAGAGGTTGTTTGCTACACTCCAACGTAAAATTTCTTTAATTGACTGACTGAATGATAGAAATTTTATGCTTTTTAAGCACTTTTTTTTCTGAGGATGTGCAGCAGGTGTAGGCACTTTTTTCTAAGGGTGCAGAGCAGAAAACTGGCTGTTAGAAAATCACATATGTCTTAGTGGAAAAAGATTTTCTAGCTAGTGACATTCTGAGAGCCAAGACCCTTTTAAGGCCCAGCTACCTTTGGTTCTTGATTACGTGTGTGAGATACTGTTCTTTGACTTTCTTATTCTTCAATCAAGATTCATTTGTTGGTCATTTCCGTTGGTCTGCCCTTGCCCCTCCCCGTAGTTCTCAAATAATCAGGGACATATTTCAACAGAATCAGGGACAAACCCAGAAAAAAATCAGGGACAATCAGGGACATTTTTAAAATATTAATACTATTAAATTGAGACATTGGTAGAATAACAGAATGTTAATTACTATACATTTTGTGAAATAAAAGAAATGTATACTTCTTACTTGCTGCCATTATTTATTTAGTATAATTCACCACCTTTCCCCCAAGAGTCACCAGTTTTAGGAGGGATTAAGAGGGACAGAGCTAAATTTTGGAGTCTAAATCAGGGACGTCCCTGGAAATCAGGAACAGTTGAGAGGTATGCCACACACACACACACACACACACACACACACACACACACACACACACACACACACACACACACACATTTTTCTTCCTATTCCTAAGTAATGCAGTTTTTGAAAAGTCTTTTATATATCCATCCACCTACAAAATAGATATCTGAATTATGTTCATCATTTCCACTACTTAAGTGGCAGTTTGGGTTGTCTGCCAAGGTAACCCAGTACTGGCCAGCTTTCAAAAGCTTAGACTCCCTGCCCTCTCTTTTCCTTAATAGCTGATTGGTTAAGTATGTCCTGAGAGCTTGTCAGAGGATATGAATGTTTAGTCTTTTTCTGCCATCTAAAGAAGCAAGTTTTCTAACTCTTCGCAGGTCCTGTGATGTTTTTTTTTTCTAGCTTACTACTCATTTTATTATTAGATTTCTTATTCTTTTTCTATCTTTATGTTTATTTAAAAATATATTTACTTTTGTCAGTGTTCAGAGTATTTCCCATTGAAATGTTTGCTTGAAGCAGTGTTTATTTGTCTTTTATCTTTGATAAAGGTTTGTTTTTACTGTTTCTAAGGAAACTTTCAGTATTCCTGTCAGAAGTGCAGTGTGTTATGTGCGCTGTTAGACACTAGGGACCTGTCTTGAATGTTGTTGCTCTGCTTTATTTTCATCTTTTGATAGGAAAATATTACAGAACTTGGAATATTTCAGCATTTATGCATTATTTACTGTATGTATGACTATGCTCTGTGTGTTTTAAACATCGGATCACAATTTTAAAGCAAATGAAGTTATCTGACTGTACTTTGATGATTTTACTGTCTCTGACAAGAAAATAAGAGTTTTTAAATTGAT
The DNA here is from genome assembly GCF_019279795.1 of Protopterus annectens. Classification (NCBI taxonomy): domain Eukaryota; kingdom Metazoa; phylum Chordata; order Ceratodontiformes; family Protopteridae; genus Protopterus; species Protopterus annectens. Next base: position 440,089,198 of record NC_056738.1, on the reverse strand, counting down.
ATTAAATGTTATTTTATGGCAACTTAATGTGGTTAAAATGTGTAGAGCTAAGTTTAACCCTAGTTTGGCACATTGGTTGATTTGATGTTTTCATTTTGTGTACTGGAAATTCTTTAACTTCTGTCAGCTGCAAAAATTTCTGAACACATTTCAAACTGTTGTTTAATAATAATAATACAGTCTTGCAGAGTTTAATTGTGTGTGAGGACATACTTATTATTAGCAACTTCAACTGTTTATTGTGATACATTATCCTGTAATGACACTATATTATTCTAGCTGGTGATCTCTCCCCTGACTTGATTGAACCTAAATCTGGCACTCCCCATCAGATCCAGTTGCACCTAAAAAAAAAAAAAAAAAAGAAAAAAGAAAAATATGCATCAGCGTATACTTCATCTTATGGTTACTGATTTCTGTTAGGGCCAGTGTTCAACTGACTGACCATTTATTTTTTGCCCTATCTCCCTCTAACATAGCATTGCCACCCACTATGGAACAGGAGTTGGACACATCCTACAGGGCTGTTCTGGTACCTGGTGCAGGTATGGTAGACCCAAACCCTTTAGGTGCTGGAGTACACTAGCGTCAGAGACCCCTTACCAGACATAATACTCTGTCACTAGATGTTTGTCTAGTAGTGAAGCTCTCAAGAATAAGAAACAGAAGCTTCATCATTTATTTTTATTTATTTATTTTACATTTGTTGACCGGGATAGTCCATCTGGGTGCGAGCCCATATTCAGCGGAGGCCCAGAGAGAAAAGCTCCACTAAAACAAGAACAACATTGACAGGTACAATGTTGGTTTTACATAGAATTTAACGGAAATATGTAGAGACAATAAAGAAAGTACAGTATACAATAGGCACTTTAGTGAAAAGGAGAAAGTTATTACAATATAGAAAAGTCATATATATATATATATATATATATATATATATATTTTTTTTTTTTTTTTTTTTTTGAGGGCAGGGGTCCATCTTTAGTTGATCATTACAGCTGTTTATAAGGCTGATGTGGTTTCCTTGGCTAACATCTTTGTTGTTTCAGAGAAGGATGAGGAATCTGATAAGGGCAATGGTGATTTCTTATATGGCATTCAGTCCAGTCACACTGACTCTTCAGAAGATGAACCTGAACTTAAGTCCAAACAAGTGACCTGATGTTGTTAATCTTCGTTCATTCTTTACTGTTGGTTTCAGTTCCGTCCTCGGCCTCAGCCGTTGTAACAAGCTTGTGCCAGGCAGAAACTCTCGAGCTAAGGCTACCCATAGTGCCTCTCTTCCCTTCACCTCAGATCTCGTTTGCCACTTAGAGTTTTAGGATGCGTCAGCCATGCTTTCAAGCTAAGTGCTTATTTTTTGGATATATTTTCCTCTTTATAGCTTTCTATACCCTATAAAATTTTTCGTTAACTTTTTCTATTGTTTAATGGCTCATTTTTGCGTGGGTGAGTGCTGTTTTTTCCCCATTATTACCTTTCGATATTTTCTTCTGTACTATTGTTGTTATAGGCCTCTCTCTCCTTCTACCTTTGGTAAATCTCTAATACCATCGTTGGTATTCTCTTTCCCTTCCTTTACCCTTTCTGGGTATCTCTCCATTCAAAAAAAAATCTTCTTCTGGCCTTTTTTTCTCCTTATCTTACTATTGGTGTGTGTGTGTATGTGTGTGTGTGTGTGTGTGTGTGTGTGTGTGTGTGTGTCGCTGATCAGGTTGGTTAACTGTATTTTATTATGGCAGAGAGACAGAAAGGCACCACTGGCTTTAAGCAATGTCAAGGTTGTAGCAGAAAGATGCCTAGCTCGGACAGGCATCTTTCCTGTGTATATTGTTTGGGGGTGCCACATTTTGAAGTCCAGCCACCTTGTGAGCTCTGTAAGGGTTTTAGTGCCTGGACCCTTGCAGAGCACTGAATCAAATTAATCCTCAAGTGGCTGTTAAAATGCCCTTTCTCAGAGGCTTTGTCTGAGGTGGAGATGTCTAAGTCTCCTAAGAAAGAAGTGAAGAAAAGGAGCCAATTTGTTACAGCGTCTCCTCAAGCTCATGACCCTAAGTCATCCAACGGCCAGATTTCTGCTTTGGTACCGAAGCCTAAACAACCAAAATTGACTTCAACAACTGTTTTGGTACTGAAACCTACGACTCCTTCCATGATGCTGATGACGACCTTACCAGAACCGACAGAACTTATCAAGGTACTGACCTGTTCATCGGTACCTCTGACCCTCTTGGCATCAACCATAGTTTTACCCACACTGGTTACCTCCCCTGCATCACAAACAATTGGTCAGTCAACCACAGTGCCAAAGGTTGAATCCCTGCCCAGGACTAGGTACTCACAATCTATTGACCCCTTTTATGGTCAGCAGTTAAACACTTTCACAGAACATCCAGAATCTCACTCAGGGATGTCTATTCATTCCATCAGCAGCCTTTCGGAGTTTGATGTAGTCAGGTTAGTGGATCAGCTCTTGGCGGCCAGAAGTCTTCTAGCCCCTTCTAAGACCTCCCTCCCTTCCAGAGAGGAGGTCTACTCTCCACGGACTCCATCCTATCTTCCTCCTTCAACCTCTTCACAGGTCTTGGCACCCTTAACTTCTATGCTGCTCCCGGTATTGACTACTTCTGTGCCGATGGTGGATCACACCTCAGCTCCAGAACCATCTCTGTAGCCTTGGCTCATTCAGAGCCAACCCACTCTCGGGAACATGACTTGCTGCTAGCTCTGTGATCCCTAGTTTGGTACCGATTGTTTCTATGACTCCTTCAACGATTCTGGGTAGTTTGACAGTTCCAGGTCCTCTTGAGGTTCCTGCTCTGGAGGTGGGCTCATTGGAGTGGGATGTGACCCCGGTTCTGAGGCTGCTTTCTCAGTTCTGGGCTCCCATCCTTGTTCAGGCAGGCCTGCCTTTCATATTATGGAAAGAGCTCTTGCATCAGCATTCTCGCAGTTGGCACCTACCTAGTTGGGGTATCGCATCTACTTACCTACTGGCTCACAGCTGTCACAACCTCCTATAGCAGGGCAGCAGGTACATGAGCAGCAAGATACCCTGCAGCAGGGTACCTTCTCTTCAGAGTCCTTCTCAAAACTTCCCCCTGAGGAGCCACCCCATAAGAGGTCATGCAAGAGGAAGCACTTAAATTCTTCAGAAGAATCTCTCACTGAGGATACAGACTACGATGAGGGGGAAGGGTCCCCAAGGTCACCCCCTGAAGATGTCTCCTTTGGAGACATCCTGAAAATCTTGAAACAGAGGGGTGATTGGAAGTCCACCAACCCTTCCTCTGAGAAATCTGTTTTCTTGCAGGCTTTTCGTCCTTGACCTTCTACTTCTTGGATGATCCCATCTGCCAATGATTTGGTCAAGCTCATCATGCAGCATGCTTGGAAGGCCCCTGACACTATAGAGCCAATTCCCTGGAGACCTGGGACAAAATTATTAGTGCACCTGAGGACCAGCCCCACTGGTCTAAAAGGCTTAGCGGTAAATGCTATGGTGGTGGTGCTGCCACAAAGAAGGAACTCATAGAAGAGAGTACAACTGTCCTTCCTCCAAACCTGGAGTCTCAGATGATGGACAGATTTGGGTAGCGGGGTCTATGCTTCAACGACCTTTGCCGTATGGTCGTTGAACTTCTTGGCACATTTTACCCATCTTCAGAGGGACCTGATCACTGAGCTGTCAGGCACCTTGGCAGGGGCAGTGTCTGATGAGGTATGCAATAAAGTTGCCTCCCAGCTTGCAACCCTAGAATCAATATCAAACTTGGCTTATTGCACAGACAACCGAAGGGATGGCCAGGGCAGTGGGTATGGGCATTGCCATTAGGTGCCACGCTTGGATGCACTTGTGTAATTTTGATAACCCTTTCAAGTCTTCCTTTGTCAATCCTCCGGTGCTACATTGCTTTTTGGCCCCAAAGTCAGAGACACTCTAGCCAGGTGTGAGAAGGACGGAAAGACACTTTCTGTTGTGGGCATGTGTTTTTCTGGTTCTCAACGACCTTACTCCAGGAATCAGAGGAATGGAAAGATGTGGTTTAGGAAGTCCCAGGGGCCTTTTCGTGACACATGTGGTGAGTTTTCCCCTGGGGCAGAGGGGGAACTCATAAGGAAGACACCCCTCCTGTGGCAGAGGGGGCCTGTGTAACCAGGGTTCCAGGGATTCTTTTTCTGGACAACCCTACCAGCGCTCCTGAGTGGGGTGCCAATTGCCTACCTCTGCAGGCAGTCGGGGATGGGGTGGATTCTCTCTGCACCACTTAGCCTGGCATTCAATAACATCAGATTCCTGGGTGGAGATGATAATTACCAGAGTTTACCGTAGCTCCTTCGATCTTTATCCAAGACTGCAAAGGCGAATCCCCAGTGTTCCACCCAGTCAGAGGGATACAGCAGCACAAGAAATTCAAAAGCTGCTTCAAAAAAAGAGTCATCCAAACAGTCCCACCAGACCAAATAGGATACGTTTTTTATTCAAGATTCATTTTAGTGCCAAAAAAGACAGGAGACTGTAGGCCAATTCTGGACCTCAGTGTCTTGAACAAGTTTGTTCGACAGACAAAATTCCAGATGGTCAAGGTACAGTCTATCCTCCCATTTCTTGAGAAAGAAAATTGGATGTACTGTATCGATCTTCAGGATGCATATTACCACATCAAGATGGACAAGTGCTCCAGAAGATATCTCCGCTTCCGGCTAGGAGCCCCTCACTACCAATTTCAAACACTGCCCTTTGTTCTCACCACAGCCCCCCAGGGTGTTCAACAAATGCATAGCAGTGGTAGCAGCTTACCTAAAACTACAAGGATTCCGGGTGTTTACGTATCTCAATGACTTTCTCCTCACCACCCCAACAGGCATCTACTGCTTTATGCCTTGCACTCTGTCCTACACCTTGCAGAGTACTTAAGGCATTTCAATAAACAGGGAAAAGTCAAAGTTATCACCCACACAAGAGATAGAATTCATCGTAGTAACATTCAACATGAACTCCTGTATGGCTGTTGTACCTCATCACAGGCTACAGAGGTTAAGGTCACAGCTTCAAGTGATGCTCTCTCAAGACAAAGTCCCAGCTTGCTTAGTCTTACAGCTGCTAGGGTCAATGGCTGCCATGATCACTCTAGCCCCCTGGCAATGTACCATATGAGGCTCCTTCAATGGCTCCTGGCATCACAGTGGTCTCTGTTAACACACCTGATGTCTTACCTAATCCGCATAACCAACCGATGCAAGCAGGACCAAAATTGGTGGATGAAGTCAGAAGAGGAACTATGGAGTCGCCCTTTCACACCTGCTTAGCCCAAGGCTGCAGTGACCATGGATGCATCCATGATGGGGTGGTGGGATGGGGCATTTTCAGGGAAAGACAGTCCAAGGCACTTGTTCCCCCTCAGAAGCCAACTTGTATATCAACGTCCTAGAACTGAGGGCTGTGATTCTAGAGATGCAGGTATTTCAATCAGCCCTTCCTTCAGGGACAGTTGCTATACAATCAGGCAACATGTCAGTGGTCTGGTACACCAACAAACGGGGGGAACCAGATCCTACCCATTATGTTGGGAAGCCTTAAGAGTGTGGCAATGAGCAATAATGTACAACTGATTTCTGATAGCAACACACATTCTGGGGAATTCCAATGTGATTGCAGACAAATTGAGCAGATGTATCCTCCTGCCTCATGAGTGGTCTCTCAATCCCAATGTAGCGATGAAGATTTTTTGTCAATGGGGTCAGCCTTGCTGTGATCTATTTCCATCTCCCATAAACCCCAAATGCAGCAGCTACTTTGCTCTGTCCCCCCCTCAGGGGGAGTCCCCGAGAGATGCTCTTCTATATGATTGGTCACTGGGACTGTTTTAAACCTTTCCCCCTGATCTCCCAGTTTTTGAAGAAAGCCCAATAGCTGAGAAGCAAAGTGATCCTCATTGCACCTTATTTGCCTTGTCAAGTCTGGTTCCCCTTTCTCTGGTTACCTAGTTCATCGTCTGTGGACTCTGGACCCAAACCCAGACCTGTTGTCTCATCCGTAGGGACTGGTCCAGCCCAGCCTACACACTCTCAAGCTGATGGCTTGGTACCTCCACTTCCAGTAATTCCAGGCAAAACAATCTATCTTCCCCAGTACAGAAAATACTTCTGGCTTCCCATAAACCATCCACCAGAAGACTTTATCTTAGTAAATGGAATAGATTTGTGCTTTGGTCTCTTGCAGAAAAAAGTGGACCCTTTTTCAGCCTTGATTAATAAGGTATTAGAATATTTATCAACTTTATTCCAATCAGGAGCCTCAGCTTCTACTGTTAGTCCAATTAGCTGCTATTTCAAATTTTCATAATGGTTTTGACGATCTTTCCTTAATGTCTCATCACCTTTGTAAAACCTTCCTCAAAGGTGTTATGCATTTGAAACGGGTCTATATTAGAACACCGGACGTTCAAAATTTCAAGTGTTCTAATATCTACCCATTTATCGAAGAAACAGAAAAACACATTTTTTTCTAGGGAAAGAATTTGGTTGCCCATTTCTATTCTTCAGTATTTTCAGTGCTGTGGTGGAAAGTTACGGGTCGGGTTCAGGTAAGTGTGCGATTGTGTGGATGTGAGGTTTAGGGTGGGTTAGGTGAGTTAGGGTTAGGGAGCGGGTCAGGTAATTTTGCGATTGTGTGGACGTGAGGGTTAGGGCAGGGTAGGTGAATTAGTTTTAGGGCTCGAGTGAGGTGACTGTGCGATAAGTGACAGACCTTAGGGTTAGGGTTTGGGTTAAGGTAAGTGGATAGTTAGTGGTGTATGTATAGTTTAGTGTAGGGTTAGGTGTTAGAGTTTAGGTGTATGTGTGTGGATTGTTGTTTGTTTAGTGTGCTTGTGTGTATGTGTCTTGGAACAGCAAATTTTTTCCTGAATGCTCGATGTTTTAAATTTTTGATTCATAGGGTTCGATATTAGAACACTCGACATTTTGAATGTTCGGTGTTCTAATATAGACCCTTTGAAACCACCCTTTAAAGAACCCATTGAACCTTGGAATTTAACATTAGTTTTGCAAAGTTTAACTCGTCAGCCTTTGAGCCAGCAGCCACCTGTGATATCAAATTCTTATCTTGAAAGGCCCTTTTCCTGGTGGCCATCACATCAGCCAGGAGAATATCAGAATTACAGGCTTTGTGTGTGAAACGTCCATATATCATTTTTCACAAAGAGAGGACACCACTTTGGACTAACCCCTCTTTCCTTCCCAAGGTTGTATCAGACTCAAATATTAATTAGTATATAGACCTACCAGTCTTCTTCCCAAACTTCTAAAACAAAGGAGAATATTGTTTACTCTTGTTGGGTGTACACAGACAATTACCTTTTTCCTTGAACAGAAAGAAATCAGAAAATCCTACCAATTGTTTTTGTCCTTCTCAGGCACTCGACTGCGCAAACTAGTTTCCAAAGTTACCTTATCCAAATGGTTGAGAAATTGCATCACCTTTGTTAGCGACCAAAATAAAGTAACCTATCAACTAAGGTCAAGGCTCATTCTACTAGATCAGTTTCCACTTCAGTAGCCTTTCATTCTAGAGCCTGTATGGATGACATTTGTGCAGCAGCAACTTGGGCAGTCCCACATACCTTTATCACTCATTACAAATTGGATATGGTCTGCATGAGAAGAGCATCCTTTGGCTCTATGGTGCTTAGGAATATCCTTCCATAGGGCCTCCTAGAACATAACGTAGCTAGGCACTCTGCCCCAACAGTCAAGAATGAATGAAGATTGACATCAGATAAGGAAGTTATGGTCTTACCATAATGTGCCATCTGTGCTGTCGATCTTCATTCATTCTTGACATCCCACCCTCCAACCCTCTCTAAAGACTCCTGGAGGTTCAGATCTAGTCCTGGTTTTGTAGTAGGCAGTTGCTCAGACAAAGCTTCTACATTTTATTTCTATGGGCAAAACTTGATCGGAGGGGAAGGAAAGAGTGGCACTATGGGTAGCATTAGCTCAAGAGTTTCTGGCTGACACAAGCTTATTACAATGGCCAAGTTGGTTCTGAGGACGGAACGGAAACCTACAGTCAAGAATGAATGAAGATCGACAACACAGATGGAATGTTATGGTAAGAACATAACTTCCTTTTCACTTTTTCTTAGATGATTACCAGACTTAGTGATGTTTTGCTTAGGGGCACTTGAAAACAAGCCCACAGCTAGGCAGGGTATATAACTTTGTAGAGGATGAGATGCAAAATTCTGTGTCTAGTCCCTTCTCTTACCAGCCTTGGAAGATATTTTACAGAGTGCATACAGTTTGTATGATTTGCTGCACCCATATCTGCAGAGTAAAAGTCTTATATGAAAAATATAATTTCTAATTTGACTCACCAGACTCTGCTACACTTTTCATAAGATAGAAAAGGTCACTTCAGGCTAATCATTTGTGAACTGAGGGGGTGGAGCTAGGAACTAAACCTTCTATTTAAGGGGTAAAATAAAACACTTCAGAGCTTTAGAAATGCTCACCAGACTCTGCTACACTTTGCTGTGAAGGAAAAAGTTTGCTTTTTATTTGTTGCATTTTGTATTACTTTATTGCCTTTTTTATTTTGAATACTGAGATGTGTTTTCTTTACCTTGTGTTTTACTTGTATTCTGCTTTTAACTGCATATTAAAACTTCAAAAGAGACCACAGCTCTGTCTCTTGTGAGTCAGGCAGAATTTAGAACTGATCAATTAAGGACTCATACATAAGATAGAAGAGGTAACTTAAGGTTAATCATTTGGAACTGAGGGGTGGAGCTAGGAACTATACCTTCTGTTTAAGGGGTAAAATAAAACATTTCAGAGCTTTACATTAAAAGCTCACTAGACTCTGCTACACTTTGCTGTGAAGAAAAGGTTATTTTGCATTTTATTTTTTGTATTTTGTCTTACTTTATTGTCTTTTTATATTTTGAATACTGTGATTTGTTTTATTTACCTTGTGTTTTACTTTTATTCTGCTTTTAACTGCATATTAAAACTTCAAAAGAGACCACAGCTCTGTCTATTGTGAGTCAGGCAGAAATTTTCAGAAATGTTTTCCCACCCATCCACCCGCTTACTGTTGTGTTCTTAAATACCACTGTCTTCCTAGTTGCTTGCCTCTTATGTTAATTTGACCATTTATGTCATTTCCTCTCTGCTATTACTGGCTTTTGTGAGTAAGCACAAAATTATCATTTTGTTAAATCACTCCCCTTCAACTATTTAAATTTATTGGCCATCCTACTGTATTCCATAGTACCAGAATATAGAAGTTGCCACCCTCTTTCAATCTATCTTGCTGTTTTAAAAATAGTGACTTTCCACTAAAATGTAACGTTTTAGACAGGTAAAACTTAAATCTACTTTCACATCTAATTTATATAGTGCAGACTGCAATGTTTAGGATAAACCATTTTTTCATCTTACCTTTAAGCATCCCTGTGACTACCACTTGCTCTAATACCTGCTGGAAAGCACTAGGACACCTTAAACTGACACAAGCACTCAACTCTCCTTGTTAATAAGGAACAATTAATGGTAGGCACTAAACAGCCTATAATTGCAAATTACTTTGTTAAGGCAAGGGAAAACAGCTCCTGTACTTTACAAAAAAGCACCAAACCAGGCATGTCCAAGGGTCAGCTTCTGGTGATTTCTCCTGCCCACCTGGTGAATCTGGGCATACTGGGGCAATGCAGCAATTGCCTCATGTACACAGACAACCCTCTCCTCCTACCACCTAACACTACAACCTGTGAGAGATGCACTTACATAGCCAAACCCGAAGCAAAGCTCTCTCTACCCAAGATTGTGCAAGACAGTCAAGAGGAGAAGGTTAACATCCGCAGTACACCTCAAGCAAAACATAGCCATTCTAAACCCAAACCACCAACACCCACACATAGCAACATTAAATCCACATATGCAGAGGCCCTTAACTGTAACCTGCCCAAGCAACAAGGACCTCTGAAGCTGAAATGCAAACACCAATCACAACCAAAGTATCACATAGCTCACAACACCAGTGTGCCACCCAGCAACAGCCCCTAAGGCAAGACAACGTACCTAACACTTTAGTCATAGGTGACTCTATAGTCAGGCAGACTGATGTCCCACTCACCAGGCTGAACAAGGAGAAAATTACAGTCAGCTGCCCGTTGGGTGCCAGGATCCACCACATAACGCATGCACTCAAGTCACTCCACAACAAGTACAAATATGACTCTGTCATTGTCCATGTTGGAGTGAATGACTTGAGACATACCTCCCTGGACTACATGAAAAGAGACATGGAAGAGCTCTCGGATCTTGTGGCCCAGGCAGGTATGACCCTAGCCCTGAGTAGCATCCTGCCTTTGACAAGAATGATACCACAATATAAGGACAAAATGATTGACTTCAACAATTGGCTAAGATTCTGGTGTCATTCAAAGTGGATCCAGTATCTGTCTGCCTGGGACAACATGATCAACAGACCACAATGCTTTTCCAGAGTTGGTCTGCACCTGTCACCCCTGGGATTCAGGTTACTGGCTAAAGCTCTTGCCACCCCTATAGTGCCTTTTTTAGGCAAAGTTCAAAGGACAAAAGCACCACTGTAACAGGTAGAAGTATGCAAATTCTAAAGGTAATGTTACTCAATGCTAGAAGTCTAAACCTCAAAATTCACTCTCTCGAGGCACTCCTAAAAATGGAGAACACTGATATCTGTGCAGTAACTGAGACCTGGTTGAAGGCTCCAGACAGCACCCCTGCAATACCAGGCTACAACTCTTACCACACTTTTCAGCCACCAAACCAGGACCAAAACACTAAAGGTGGAGGAGTGTCCATATTCACCAAGGATATTCACACCACCAGGCTAGTTGCCCAACACAATGCGTCTGAAATTCTCCAGGTGCAACTAACACTAGGTAAGACTGCAATCCAAATTGTAGCTTGCTACAGATCCCCCACCATGCCCCAAGATTCTCACTACTCTTTTCTAAACATACTGGAAAATATTAAGATGCAACCAAACAGCCTAATATTGGGTGATTTCAACTACCCTGCCATTAACTGGGAAAACTACTCATGTACCAACACCTTTGCCCAATGGTTCTTGAAATTCATAAATTCCAATGCCCTGGATCAACTAATCCATAGTCCTACCAGGGGATCCAATATCCTAGCCCTGGTTATTACCAACATGGGAAATCGATGCTCCTCACCTATGGTCACCACTTGTTGGTCAGGTCTGACTATAAGTTAATCAGCCTTAACATCCACATCCCACCCCCACCCCCCAGTAAGGAAACCTCCATAAAAATTTCTCGAAAGCCAACTTCATGGTACTCAAGTCAGAAGTGACAAACTTCATTACACCCATGCAGACGGGAACTGAAAGTTCAACTGCTGAATCCTTCACTAAGCACATCCTACAAACCCATCCACTCATGCATGAATCGTGCCATCCCAAATAGAACCAAGATGCTCTCCTCCAAAAAAGGAAGCCAGTCTGGTGGTCCCCTGCCATAAACAAACTTTACAACAAAAGGAAGAAACTGTTGCAGAAAAGAGGAAAATCCCAGGATGCAAAAAAACTCCTTTACCAGCCTCAGTAAGAAGCAGAGATCCCTCATAAAATCCTCCAAAGCTAGTTATGAAAATAAAATTGCCAAAGATTCCAAAGACAACTGCACAGATCTGCTCTGAGCTACAACAGAATGGCATTAAATATACTGATCCCAAGGATATTGCCAATATCCTGGCAGACCAATTCAGTGGCAACTTCACCCCCCCTCTCACTCCCTAAACGCCTCATTTCAATACCAGAAGATTGCCAAATTCTGGTAATAATGGCCACACAGGAAAAAAAAACACTCTCCAAAGCTAAGAATACAGCATCCATGGGACCAGATGACATCCCGAGCTGTGTATTACATGAACTACAAAATGAACTGGCACCTCACCTAAGTGTCATGTTTAATCATAGCCTCACCTAAGGCTTTGTGCCCATTGAGTGTCGCACAGCTACAGTTATCCCACTCCACAAGGGGGGATTCACCTTGGATCCAGGGAACTACTGCCCGATCAGTCTGATGAGCCTGATCTGCAAGGCTATGGAACGTATTATCATAGAACTTATAAACAAAGGCATTGGCAGCCGTCAAACACTGGACCCCACCCAGTTTGGGTTCGTGAAGGGCCGATCTTGTCTCCTGAAACTGATTGACTTCTTCGAATCAGTCTCCAGAGCAGTGGATGAGGGTAAGGCGGTCCAAATAGCCCATCTGGACCTCACCAAGGCGTTTGACACCATCCCCCACTCTGGAATCATAGATAGACTTACTAAGCTGGGCATTAATCCCTACATCACAGGATGGGTTGCCAACTGGCTTACTGACAGCACCCACAATGTAAAAGTAGCCGACTCTAAATCCAGCTCCAGACAAGTGACAAGTGGAGTACCTCAGGGTTCAGTCATGGGACTGCTCTTGTTTGGCATCTACTTCTCTGAAGTACAGGCCAACACTAAGGAACTCTGGCTAACAAAGTTTGCAGATGACTGCAAACTGGGAGCCATAATTGAATCCCCAAATGATGTGTATATTCTACGAAAGGGCCTTATAGAAACAGATGCTTGGTGCCAGAGGCATGGGCTCAAGCTCAATGCCAAGAAATGTATAGTTATCCCCATTGGTAAAAAACATGTGCCCATGAATTACCACATAGGTGGCAGTACATTAAACACCGAAAGTGTGATAAGAGACTTAGGGACACAGGTGGACAGCGGCCTCACCTTTGATAACCACATCGCCACAACAGTCAGGAAATCCTTCTATGTGGCACACCTCATAACTAAGGCCTTTTCATTCAGAAAAAAGGAGGTCATTGTTCCACTGTACTCATCCCTCATTAGACCCATTATAGAATACAACACCCCATTTGGTATGTACCTCTCAAGACATCTGCAACAACTGGAATGGCCGCAGAAATACCTCACTAAAAGAATCACAGGCCTAAAGCAGATGCCCTACGCTGACCGCCTTAAAAAACTCCAGCTATACTCTGTCACATATCATCTACTCAGAGGCGATCTTTGCTTAACATACAAGGCCATGTCAAACCCAGAGCTACACTTAAAGAAATCCCAATCCCTCAGAGTCACACGCTCCAGGGATCTAAACCTTGTCATCACAATAAACAAAACATGCTGGAGGGATAGGTTCCTGACCCAGAGACTCCTCAGACTCTGGAATAGACTGCCCATACATGTCAAGCAGAGCGCCTCTTTGGCCCTCTTCAAAAGGAACATTGATGATTGGATGGGAGAAAGGAAATTCACCCCGGGGATCACATCAGTTGCCCTGCTAGACAGGGGCCCAGGGAAGCAAATAGTGTGGGAAGAAATAGCCAGGGAATTGTTATGGCTAGGCTTGTATAGGCCCTAGGGCCGATAGCCTACTACCAAACTATGAACCTATGAAACATGATTTAAGACTTGTGTTTGAATGTGCAGATACAATTTCAAGAAATGTTTCTGTTGTTTTAAGATAGTATGCTTGGTTACATAATCAGAATTTCTCAGATAATTTAAAAGCAAAATTTTGAATGTACATTTAAATTCTGAATTGGTGTCTAGAGCCTCTGTTATGCAGATTCTCAAGCAGTGGGATGAGTGATGCAAATTAATGCATGAGGTATCCAGGATGTTTCATGTTCCTTAAACAAAGCATTTTCAAGGGGCAGAACAAACAAAAATTCCAGCCAAACAAAAGTCAGGGATCCAAAAGGAAATGGCAGGGGAATAATTCTTTGAAACCAGACAAGCAGAGTTCCTTCCTAAAAAAGGAGCAACTCCCTGCAAAGGAATGACTATACCAAGTCACTCGGCACCCCTACTCCCACCCCACTGCTGCCTTTTCCTTTTCTTTCTCCTTTCCTGGGCTCTTTCTCAGCACTGCTGCCTAGTTGAAAATAGTCTCAGACAAATACTTCAGAGAAGACACACTTGTCAATGGATAGAAAATCCTGCCCCTTTCAGGTGAATTCTCCTGTACCCTCCACTTCAGAAAGTGCTGTCTCCTCCAGTGCCCCATCACATGGCAGAAGCAGGGGTCCTGATACACAAAGGCAAAGGATTGTACTCCAGAATATTTTTAGAACTAAAAATGAGTATTCCTGGAAACCTGTTCTAGATTATTCCTTTGTAAACACCTTCGTAAAGGTTCTGAAGTTCAAGATACTCACTGTATAGTCTGTCCTAGCATTGCTTCCAGACTACTCTTTCATGGCGACTCTAGATCTCACAGACATTTATCATATTCCTACTGCTCCCAGTTTCAGGAAATTTTTGAGATTGGCTGTGTCAGGCTTGCATTTATCAGTTTTCTGCATTACCTTTTGGGCTATCTAATGCACCTCCAGTGTTTACAAGGTGTCTGGCCCCAGTGGTTGCCTATTCCAGAACTCCATGCATCCAGTTTTTTCCTTATTTAGATGATGTGCTGATTTGTGTAGATTCTGTATTCAGGTGTTTGGAGTCCTTAGACAAGGTCACATTCCTCCTTTTCCACCTGGGCTTAAAATTAAACCTTCAAAAGTCTTTCTTCACACCCTCTCAATAAATTGTTTTTCTGGGGTGCTGGATCGACACATTAAAAAGGATGGCCTTCCTACCAGAAGGCAAAGTTCTGACTTATCAGGACATTTTCTTGATTTGTCTCTATCAAAACTGACCTCAGAAAGAGAGTTCATCAAAAGTCTTGGCCTCATCATGATACCACTAGCCAGACTACACATGAGAAAAATGTAATGGTACTTGAGTATTTGTTGGACCCAGCACCTTCATCCCTTAAATCACAGGTACCAATACTGGGATTTGTGAAACAGGAACTGCAGTGGCATAGAGAATCCGGGAGTCCCTCTCTCTCTTCAGACACTAGTCCAATCTGTCCAGATGGACTCTTCAGATTTTGCATGAGGAGCAGTGTCCATGGAAGTTCAACTGCAAGGCTTGTGGGGTCCTCAGGACACACTAAAGCACAGAAATATAAAACAGATGCTGGCAGTGATTCATGCCTTAAAAGTTCTTCACCACTTGTGGACTCTGGATCCTCTTCTAGTGATTGCAGACAAACTACCATGATGTGGTACCTGAACAAGCAAGGGGGTACAAGGTCATACTGTCTTTGCTGGTTAGCAATGATGGCCTGGGAGCTGGCTCTACAGCACTGTCTGACTCTTCAGGCCTTGTATATTCCTTAAGAGCAAAACACAGTGGCAGACAAACTAAGCAGTTCCTGGACAAACCATCACAGGTGGTAGCTCCATAACTTTCCGTACTTGATCCAGATGTAGGAAGCCCCTCAAGTAGATCTGTTTTTCTACTTTCAAAACAGAAAACTGAAAACAATTCTGTTCAAGATATTTCAGCCATGCTAGGAAGACAGATGCTCTATCATTCCCATGGTTGTGAATGTTCCTGTATGCATTTCCACCCTTTCCAATGTTTCCCAAGGTACTTCAAAAGATTCAGAAAGAGTTACTAAAGACCATTTTTAACCCCTTTTGGCCCAGGCAAAGTTGGTTCACCTTTATAATGGAATTGGCTGAGGGCAATTATCATAGGCTTCCTCACAGACTGGGTCTGATCACACAAGCATCAGGGGTAAATAGTATACAGTGATTGCAACTGACAGTCTGGATGATTCTATGTTGCTATTTTTTACACACTTGTTCCATGAGGATGTGCAGCAGGTATTTAAGGGAAATAGAAAACCTGCAACAAGAAAATCTTACATTTACAGGTGGAAGAGGTTTTCTAGGTGGTGCCTAACCAATAACAGTGGTGTCAAAAGGGTTTCAACCCCTTTGGTTGTGAAATATTTGTGTGCACTACTTATAAACAGTTTGTCATATGCTTCTATCATTGTGCATCTTGTGGCCATCTTACCTTGTCTACCAATGGGTCTCCCTCTTTTGTTGCTTTTTGTGGTCAGTTTATGGAAGGATTGTTGCATGTGAGACCAACTTATAGGTTCATAGGTAGGTACTAGGCTATTGGCCCTAGGGCCTATATAAGCCTAGCCAAATGGTACCCTGGCTTTTGCCACCCAAGAAAATTATTTTCCTGTGCCTCTGTCAAGCAGAGCCACAGAAGTGATCACCGGGGTGAATTTCCTATCTCTCATCCAACCATCAAGATTTTTCTTGAAGAGTGCTAATGAGAAGGTTTGTTTGATATAGATAGGTAGTTTGTTCCAGAGTATGGGAAGTCTCTGAGACAGGAATCTATCCCTCCAGCATGTTCTGTTTATTGTGGTGACAAGGTTTAGGTATCTAGAGCATGTAGCTCGGAGGGATTGGGATTTCTTTATGTGGAGCATGTCCAACAGCTCTGGGTTTGACATAGCTTTGTATGTTAGGCAGAGATCGCCTCTGAGAAGGCAATATGTGACAGAGTAAAGCTGGAGTTTTTTGAGACAGTATGTGTAGGGCATCTGTTTGAGGCTGGTAATCCTCTTTGTGAGGTATTTCTGTGGCCTTTCCAGTTGTTGTAGATGTCTTGTGAGGTACATACCGAAAGGGGTGTTGTACTCTATAATGGGTCTAATGAGTGAGGAGTAGAGATGAACAATGACCTCTTTTTTCCTGGATGAGAAACCTTTTGTGATGAGGTGTGCCACGTAGAAGGATTTCCTGACTACTGTGGTGATGTGATTATCAAAGGAGAGACTACTGTCCACCTGTGTCCCAAGGTCTCATATCACACTTTTGGTGAAAGTAGACTACCGCCTATGCAAATTCATCCTCCCTGGGATCTCAGCTTTGTTCCTGAAAAATTGACTTTACCTCCTTTTGAACCTGCCTGTCAGGCTGATTTATGGGTCATTATTTGGAAGTCTGTTTGCTCATTGCCCTGACTTCTGCAAGCTGAGTCTCTGAGCTACATGCTCTCACAGTGGGCCAACACTATATGATTTTTCATAAGGACAGGGTTGTGTTGCGCACTAATCCATCATTCATGCTTAAAGGTGTTTCTGAATTTACCTTGAATCAAGCCATCAGTCTCCCATTCTTCTATCCTGATTCAAAAAACAAGGGAGAGAGATTCTACATACCTTAGGTGCACACAGGCAGCTCTGGTACTAGCTTGACAGAGCAAAGCCTTTTGAAATGCCAAACAGCTGTCTCCTATATGGAGGCAAAAAAAGGTCAGTCTGCTACTTTGCTATTTTTCCTGTTACTCTCACCATGGTATATCTCTTCCAGGAAAGGTTAAGGCTTGCTTGATTTGGGTCCTATCCTGTTCAATGGCATGTTGGAAAGGGGTGAACTCTAGAAGCATTATAGAGGCCTTTTCAAGATCCAGAGCAGTCTTTGTTAGGGCCATTATCCAGGGGCTTCTGGATCCTTATCCTTCCATCTCCCAAGTAGGATAGGCTTTGGGAATCTACACAAAATGCCACAGAAGTAGCAGATGAACATAGCACAGTTGCATAAGTCCTACTTACCTGTAACAGTAGCTGCTCAAATTCCTCACTCCCTCAGTGGCAACACCCACCTGTCACCCCCAAACTGAGCACAGTTGAGGTGGGTTTCAATCTCTTTGAACTGGCTGTTGTTGAATTTGGTTTTTATATGGTATTTTGATTGGCTTTGAATTTAAATGTGCTAGATGATTCTGGCTTCAGGTACTTTCCCCTCTCTTTGTGGAAGCAAAAAAGCCTGAATATTCACTTCCTTTGACAAGCTGAAGGCTTCCCTCTCAGGATATGCTCTGCCAATTAGCTGCCACATGATGAGAGAAGTTGGAGAGTCTGAGAGTTTAAAGATTGGCCAGTACTGGGTTACCTTGGCAGATAAACCTAAATGCCATTGAGGCAGTGAGGAAGTTGAAAATGTATAGTTATAAGTAAGTAAGACTTACACAACTATATTTTATTTGGAGAAACTTACTCTTTTTTTCAGTTTGAACCAGCTGATCAGGCTGAATTTAGTTTTTTATCACAGAAGACGGTTTTGCTCATTGTTCTGACTTGTGCTAAAAGTGTCCAAGACCTTCATTTATTTAAAAGTTTTCTTAAGGCAGTTTATTTATCTTCTTGTCTTTTTTTCCAAACCCGAAATAAGGGAGAAAGAAGTCTTCACGCTACAGATGTCCAAAAGTAGTTCAGACACTACATAGACAAAACTCAGTACTTCCGGAAAGATGATCAGCAGACTATTTCTAGATGGTTGTCTCATGCTTTTTCTTCTTTGCTGTTCTCACCATAAAAGGTCACTTTCAGGCTGAATTATGGGCCCATTCCACCAAGCTTTGACTACTCTTGTGGCTTTCTGGAAATAGATGGACTCTATTCTATTGGTCCTCTGTACATACTTTTACAAAGCATTATAAATTGAATTCCTTTTCCATGTCCAGTTCAGGCTTTGTTAGAGCCATTCTCTAGGGGTTCCTGGATTCTTACTTTACTGCCTCCTCTTTTTTTGGTTTATAAGCTATGGTAGTCTACACTAAATTGCTAGGCTTCTGCATTAGTGATGTAATGTTGAACATAGTATTGTTGTGTAAGTAAACTTACTGTAACACTAAATATTCAATAAATACACTGCCCTACTGGTAAATGGGTAGTAGTACCCTGTTAGCTTCCACCTGGCAGTCTGTCAAAGCTCAGAACTTTTCCCACTGCCTGACTGAGAGAGTGAAGAACAAACCATCCAGCATATCAAGGACAGCCCTTAGCACTCACAGACAGGACCCTTTCAGTTTTGTTGTATCACAGTCTAAGAAAGATCTCTTGGAAGACTACTTCTCTGGATATATTCAGCTGCAAAGCTCAGACAGGAAACTTCTTTTGGGTTTTATTTCACCCCTCTGCTTTTTCTATCAGTGCTTGACTAGTGTAGCCTACTATTTTGACGTCTTTGACTAGCACAGTAAAGTCTGCTGATTAAAAGCTTCATTTGGAAGTTTTGACTGGAAAACTTGTTGATATTGCAGTTTTTTCTTTGGGTTTATAATTATATGAGGTGACTGAGTAGGATCATTGCATTTTATTTATTTAGTTTTTTTATTGCTATGTTGATGCCATTTTGTATGTTAAACATTTCTGACAGGATTTTCTCATCAGTTTGTGATTTATTTCTTGTCTGTACTAGGTTGTATACTTTCATGTTATCTGAAACCTAGCCATTTGTTCTGCAAAATTAGGGGACTTTGTGCATGTTATTTTGTGCTTGGAACAATGCCAATCCCCATAATGCAGTCTTTAGCATACTAGCCCCTGCAGAAACAGACTTTAGTTCGCTTTTTTTTCCATTTTGTATGTTAAGCATTTCTGACAGGAATTTTACATCCGTTTATGATGTATTTACTGTCTAATACAGTTTTGAGCTGTATCCATTCATTTTAGTGGCCTAACAAACAGAAGTCCCAGCTGATCAATATCAGAGGCAATAAAAGGAAACATCAGGATGACAATTCCGCCAAGCCTAACAAGAAGGGTTCCTTTCCTTGAAAGGATATCTCCCCTTCCAACTTATGACTATGCCTATGTATGGCACCTATCTTTATCAAGTCTCCTGTTGTCTGCCTCATCTCTCAAGTTATCTGTCTACAAGGAGGGCTGGCCATCAGTGGTTTCTAGCAGATGGGTGTTAAACATTGTTTGCAGGGTTTCAGCTGGAAGTGGAAAAATCTCCACCCCCATTTGCAGAAGGTTCCCCCTCATCTTCTGGACCAGACTTTTTTCCCTCCTATTCTCCAGAAAATGCTAGACTCAGGGGTCATTGGACCAGACCCTTCTTTGGAAAGAACAAGAGGTTTCTGCTCTAATATTTTCTTGGTTTTCCAAAAGCAGCAGTCAGACAGTCTAGTGTGGGACCTTTCTTTGTTGAATGCATTTGTGAAGGTCCCCAATTTCAAGGCACTCACCCTGCAGATGGTGCTTCCTGTGTTTCCAGACCACTGCTTAACTATGACCCTGGTCTTGACAGCTACCTTTCTTCATATCCTGGGGCTCACTGCTTCAGAGGATATCTGAGATTTGTGTCTGATTACACTTTCTGCTTTCTGTATTGCCCTTTGGGCTGTCTACTGCAGTGTGAGTGTTTTCCAAATGCTTTGCTTAGTAATGTCTCACTGACTGACACTGGATATTCACTTTTTTCCACACTTGGACAACTTGATCATCTGTGCAGAGTCTCTGTCCAGGTGTGTGGAATCACTAGAGAAGGTCTTGTCCTGATCAAACCATCTAGGGTTCAGGTTGAACCTCCTACAGTCATGTTTGACACCTTTGCAAAGACTAGTCTTTCTGTGGTGCTTAATCGGCATCACAAAGAGTCTGACATTTTTGCCTGAAGGCAAGAATCTGTTGTACCAGGTAGTGTTTCCAGAATTCTCCCAGGAGAAAGTGACCTCAGCAAGAGATTTCCAAGAAATTGTTGGACTGTTGGCATCCATGATTCTCACTGTACCACTGTCCCATTGTCACATGAGAAGAATTCAGTGGCGTGTCTGAAATTGTTGGATGCAGCACTTTCTTTCCCTGGAATCCCAGTTGCTGGTGCTGCCATTCATCAGATATGAATTACAGTGGTGTTAAGATCAGATAAGTATCAATCCAGGGCCTCCCTATGCCAGTACAGTCTGTCTAGACATAGTTGTCCGACTTCGCTTGAGGAGCTTTGTCAGTAGAGATAAAAATGATTAGCCTTTTAGGAACCAAAGGGTGCATGGAAACACATCAGTATCTATGAGATATTGGTAGTGTTTCACACCTTGAAAGTCCATCACCACCTTTGGACTCCGGTTCCTCTTCTGTTGGTTACGGTCATAACCACAGTTACGTGGTACCTCAACAACTGGAGGTTAAAAGGTCTTGCCCTCTGTGCTGTTTGGCAGTGATAGCCTGTGATTGGCCTTCCCAGTATCCTCTGTCTCTTCAGGTATCAGACATCCTGTTAGAGCAGAACATTTTGGCTTACAGACTGAACAGATCCTCGGCAGACCTGCACAAGTGGATGCTCAAGGCAGTGGTGTTCTAGGATCTAGTCCAGATGAGGGGAATGCCTCTAATAGGCCTGTTTACCTCCTTTCTAAACAGACAGCTTGAGAAATTCAGTTCCAGACTTCCTTGCAGCTATGTTTGGAGAACAGATGCATTCTCATTTTCTGGGATGGGAATGTTCCTGCATGCATTTCCACTGATTCATAAGGTACTTCTAATAGTTCAAAGAAAAATGCCAAAAATCATTGTAGTGACTCCATATTGGCCCAGGAAGTCTTGGTTCTCCCTGTTTATGGAATTAAAAAAGGGTGATTACTACAGACTTCCTCACATTCTGGACCTGTTCACACCATCTCCTGGGCGACTGATGCACCCCAGTTTGGAAAAACCTCTCTTGACAGCCTGGATGATTCTATCAGCTTTGTTTAGGCACCTTTTTCTTGAGATGTGCAGTAGGTGTTAAAGGAGGCCTGAACATCTGCTATTAGAAAATTTTATGTTTGCAAATTGGTAAGGTTCTCTAAGTGGTGTCTAAATGAAAACAAAGGGTTCATTGTGGCTAATATCCCTATGGTCTTGAAATATTGGTATAAGCTACTTCACGATGGCTTAGCATATGCATCCATTCAGGTACATTTACTGGTGATCTCTGCCAATGGATTTTCCTCTTTTTTTTTTCTTTTTTGGTACAACAGTTCATGAAAGAAGTATTGAATATGAGACCCCCTCATAAGCAAATTCCTTCTTTCTGGCATCTCAAGTATGTTCTTGAAATATTGACCTTACCACCTTTTGAAGCTGCAGTGTGCACTGATCTTTTGTTCTTAACATGTAAAACTGTTTTGTTTATTGCATAGACATTTGCAAGATGATTTTCTGAGCTGCAAATCTCTCACAGTAGGACAGCCTTACTTGATTTTCCATAGGGATAGGGCTGTGTTATGCACTTATCCTTTTTTACAGGCTGAAAGTGGTTTCAGTCTTCACCTTCAGTCAATCTTTTAACCTTGTGTAAAAAGTATAAGGAATAGATGTTACTTTATAACTTGGATGTGCACAGGCAGTTCAGTTACTACCTTGACAGAACAAAGCCCTTTAGAAAGACCAACAGGCTTTTTGTTATCTTTTCTGGGGCAGAGAAAAGTCAACCTATATCTAAGCAATTAATTGCATGTGAGTTACCTCTTGTATTATTTTTTTGTTATACCCACCAAGGCAAGGTGAATCCAGGCAAGATAAAGGTACTTTTCACCAGGGCCGTTTCCTCATCAGTGACATTTTGGAAAGTAGTGAGACTCTAAAAGTATTCTAGAGGCAGCAGTGTGGTTCTCCTTCCTTAACTTCTCAAGTACTACAGACTAGATACTCTTCTCAGTTCAGTGCAGGTTTCACAATGACTGTTCTTCAGGTGCTTCTGAACCCTTATCCTTCCTCCTTCCTGGTTGCGTAAGCTTTGGGATTCTACTATATGCCAGTAAGGCAATGTGTTTCTTGAACACACTGCCTTACTGGCATATGGCAGTGTGTTTGTTGCATATAGTACAGTTGCGTAAGTTCTACTTAGTTATAACAGTTGTTTGCAGATTACACTGCCCTACTGGCAGTGCTGTCCCATCATCCCCCTTTTTGCTGGGTGTATATAGTTGGTTGTAGGAAGTACTGTTAAGTGTGTTTCAGCAACCTTTTTTGTGTGTGGATGTGGGGGATAGCATTTAATATGGAACAGTAGATGCTTACAATGCTTTGGTTTTGTCTGCTCTTCTTGTTGGATCCTAGAATACTGAAAGAGTTCTGTCTGAGTGTGAAGGGCTGTCCTGGCCCTGCCAGGTGATTGTTTTTTTACCCTCATTAAACAGACAGTGGGAGGAGATCTGAGCTTTTACAAATTGCTAGGGTGAGGGTAGAAGGGCACTACTACCCATATGCCAGTAGACCACTTCATTTCCTATACTATCCCTACTCTCCACCCCCCCCCACCTTGGTTACCACTTGGTTTGCCCTCTCATTCCACCTGGTATGATCTTCGGTCTTGTAGTATTCTTTTACCTCTTTCCATTGCCTTTTCATTCTCCCTGCATTCCTTACCTCATTCTAGTCAGTCTGTGCCATCTTCTCCACATAACTGGGAACCTCATATTTAATTCTGGTTTAGTATTGAAATTCTGAATCTGCTTTGGTAGACCATTGAGAATGTCGACCCAAAATGCTGAATTAGGAATTTCGAAACAATAATCAACACGAAAATGAATACATCGACTTCCGTAGTTTGATTTATTCAACATAGCAGGAGGGGATTGTTACTCACCTCCTGCTATGTACATTAATGTACTGTTACAATCTACAGTCAACAGTACATTAATTCTACTATTTTACAGGGGAGGCTATGGCCCCCTGCACCCCCCCCACACCCCCTGCACATTAAATATACCAAATTCGAGATCACACTACAGTGAGGAAATGGGCTAATTCCCTGTTCCTCACTGAACCGCGATCTCCCTGTACAATGTCAAAGCCAAATACTTGAACTACACTACCCATTCGCTGTAGTGTAGTTCATATATTTTGGTTCGACATTCTGCCAACTTGAAAACTGCCATTCAACCACATGCCGGTCGACTGATGCAGTTTCAAGGATTTCAGTTTAAACCTTTAATTCTTGCTGTTTGTTGGCATTCTATTTTTTTTGTTTCAAGGAAAACATACCTTGGCCAACTGTGATTACCTTTTCAAACAAAATTCACAGTTGAAACCAAGAACCAACAGAAAACTTGACAGAAATCCAAAAAAACACTGACAGTCCTGTACTCAAAAACTTTTATTTGGGAAACCACAACAGTTAAGCGTTTTCATCAGCAACCACAGGTTGACTTTATCAGAACTAACTTTTGCTGTGGTTGGTACGCAACAAAAAAATTTTAATTTTTTTAATTTTTAAAATTCACAGTTGATCCTCCTTATCTGCAGCTTTAAAGACAGCCATCTGTTCCTCCTTTTGTTCCTGATCACTCATCTTTCCTTTTGAGTTGTTTTTTTCTCTCTGGGAACGTTACTTTTATTAAAATTTCACCAAGAACTGTCCAGAGCATAGGCAACCATCTTGGCTGGGCTCTCCAGTGCCCTCATTTTTTTTTAAATGATTAAAATTTAGTTTTTATCCTTTACTGAACATTTCTAAGATGTTCATCATATTGATCACTGCTGCAGTAGCCTTAGCTATGTGACTTATATCCTGCTAAAGATATAACAGCCAAACAGCTTCGAAAGCTTCAGGGCAAGTTCCATGCACCCACATTGTCAGGTGGCTTAAGGAAAGTTTGCCAGCCAAGCTCTTCAGAGTTTTACTATCACCAAAGAATTTGCTCCTATAAGAATTTTGAGGATTGAGAATTGGCTTGTACTTTCCTTTGCTAGGAAGATAAGGTCCTTCTAGGGAAAACCTTCCATTTTCTAAATATTGTTTGTGTTTTATCACTTTCCTCTTCAGGAAAATTATTGTAAAGCTAGGCATTTTGTGTTTTAATGGTCTGCCATGTGAGTATCATACTTTTAAAATGAGAGTGCTCTGTTTTCCTGTCAGTTTTAAAGTTGTGTAAAGTAAATGGAAAACATATTTTGTAGAGAAATTGTATTTATTTGTCTTTTTTGGGGGATATCAAAGTATTTTAAAGTGCATTTTACTGTGCCTTTCTTTGAAAAAGTGACTTTTAAAGACTTGTAATTTTTACTAGCATTTGTTGCATGTTTTCCCTGGGAAAGAGGCACCATTATTGGCTTGACCATTGAACAAACTACCAGTCACATAATCTGTCCCTTTTCCAGCCACAAAAAGAAAAAGTCAAACAAGCAGCCTTTGTCACCATAGCAGGCTAACCATTTGCCTCAGCCACAGTTGGGTAACTCTGCTGAGGTCATTTTTTGTATCTCAGACCACTCATCTTTTTTCTCGGATCCCACTGGTGTACTACCTACTACCTGCAGCCACTATGGACAGCAGGTTGGCCACATACTCTAAGGCTGTTGGGTTTGCCCTCAGTTGACAAAGGAGAGCCACTTTTCTTAACCCTGGGAGACAGAACAGGGAAGGCTGTGGTGTTGTGTCAGAATGCTATGCCCACCTCTGGGTAAACTGCTGCTGCCATTAGTAATACTGTTGGCCCCATTTTTCCTGTGAGAAAAAGAACAGAAAACTAAGCATGTATCGACTCCTCCTCAGATTTCCTTAGACAGGAGTAGTTTACTGGGACTGACCCAGGGTTTAATGCAGGCTACAGATCCTTCTTGTAAAGTTGTTCCTGGTTAAAAAAAAAAAAAAAAAAACGAGGGAATACCCTTTTTTTCTTAAGCGATTCAAGATTCTGAATCTGGACATGAAGATAAAGGCACACATACAGACTCAGAGGAGAGCAGTGTTTTTGATTCTCATTGGGTTGGGGGTCTCTTTCTCTGAAATGGTTGCTAGAATGTGCCAGTGTTTTCAATGGGAGAACACTGAGGTTTTTCAGTCCCTCAGAAAATACTGAGTTGCTACATAATGAATTTCCAGAATTTACACCCATTCCTCCTATTCTGTATGCTTTGATAATGTTTGTGGTACTGCCTGCAGTTTTCCTGATAGTCAGCCAGCTGCCCCTAAAAAGACAGATAGGATGTATAAAGTTTCTCAGTCTTTTAATTTTTTATACACTATTCCCAAACCTGACCGAGCAGCTATAGCTTTAGTTGATTCCACTGCTGCTAGACTGTAACCATTTGAAATGTAAGGAACCACTAGAATGAGTCCTGAAACACAGAGAATGAATGGTTGAAAGAATGGACTTACATATGCTAAGTCTGAGATGCCATTTCTTGGAATATTCCCTTTTCTCTGAGGCATGGTAATCTCCAGTTGGTATATATAAGTTCAGGGAGTGAGGGTGTTGCCCTTACATGGGGAGGTGAATGGGGGATTATTCCCCCTGGAAAAATACGTTTTAAGAAGAAGAGCTCTTCTCTGGGTTTTCAGTATTTTCTTTTTTTAAGCTTTTCAGCACTCTGCATTTCAAGTGATGACACTGCTAAACACTTAGTTAATTCCAGTCCTACTCTTTTTAATAAGGATGGGGAAACTTATTGATAAGTATGGAAAAAGTATATCCTTTTGCAACTTTGATTTTCAGAATTTTGAGTTGTCAGGCTCATATGTTTATGTCTATTCTAATTGTAAAAGTATGAGGAGGAATGTTTTATTTGCAGTTTCGTCTTGTGAGGAAAAGATCTGCTTTAAATAATTTAGTTTCTTCTATTGCACAGGTCATTACTTATTGTTTGCGATGTGTGTGTGAGACTATTGATACTTCTTCCACAGCTTTGGTCACTGGTACTGCTTTGAGGAAGTTTGCATGGCTGCATTCTCAGCACCTAAGCTGATCCAGGAATCTCTTAAGATTTTTCAGACCTCCTTTTCCAGTTTTTCTAAGGGGCTCTCTAATTCCTTATCCAGTTTTTGGCAAAAAGCAGAATAAACAGTTACAACAAAACACACATAAGCAGACATGTAAGAGGAAATGACAAGGGGTTTCAAAAAGAAGCATCAAACCTCCCAAAACCAAGGACAGGACAACGTCTGAATGATTATTAAAGAGACCTTGAGACTCCCTCTTACCCTGGCCTCCTTTGTATTCCAGAAAGTCTGAATCTCCATTTTTCTTTTGGCAACACAGAGTTTCAGACAAACTGGTTCTGACAATCTTTCATCGAGGTTACAGATGGCAATGGGAGGAAATTCATCCTTTTCAGGGGGTCATCATTCCTGATGCTCCAGATAAGACTCTATTTTGTTTCCACCTGTTCTCACTTTCAAGTTTCCTGATAACACTAGACTTAAAAGATGCTTATCATCACATCCCTGCTCATCTAGACTTCAGACATTTCTTAAGGTTTTTTGGGTCTGGATCTCATTATCAGTTTTCTGCCTTACTCTTTGGACTATCCACTGCACAAGAAGTATTCACATTTTTCCATATTTAGATAACTTGCTTATTTTTGCAGTCTTTTTTAAAGTTTCATCAATCTCTCTTAGGTGAGAGATCTCTTAGACAAGCTGGGATTCCAAGAGAACATTCAGAAGTCTTTCTTGACTCCTTCACACAGGATTGTGTTCTTGGGATGTCACGTAGACACCTCAGTTCAAAGAACTTTTATTCCTCAGGAAAAAGTAAATCTATTTCTAGGGTTTTCCACTCAAATTTCAGTCACTGCAAGGGAATACCTCAGGATTTTGGGTCTCATGGCTTCTATGATTCCCAAGATACCCCCGGCAAGACTCCACATATGAAAGACACAATAGTATCTGAACATACCTCTCAACTGTACAGATTTTCTCAGAATATCCAGATTTTTGTCTCAGATTTTTGGTCTGTTTTTCATAAAATTTGAGTTTTCTGGCAAATCATTGAGGGTTGCAGTCAGAAAATAATGACAGGCATTTTAGTTTCAGATTTTACAACCTTCAGAAAATCCATGCTAATACAAATCATGTTATTCTATCAACTTTCTAAGTTTGCAAGAACAGTATTTAAAAAGTGTGCATATGTTTGGTCCTTTGTTCTCCCATTATCATAAGTTCATAGATTAGTATGAGGCTAACTGCCCTTGTGGGCCATTTTAAGCCAAGCCAACTACCCCATGTGACACTCAAACCCTGCACCTTGTGTCTGTAAGATAAACACCTCAACCATTATGAAAACCTCCCACAATTATGGCTTTGCCCAGATTTCTTGCTCTAAGAGGTTAAGAGGTATGTATCTGAAGTCTCTTTGGTCCCAGCACCATCACTTTTTGTCTTTTCAAATCCCAGTTCTGGGGTTTGTCAGAAGAGAAATCATTAGGTGAAAATGACATCATTAAATCCAGGTGTCCCATTCTCTTTCCCTGTTCCAGGGCAGCCAGTCATCACAGATGCCTTGAACTTTGTTTGGGGAGCAGTTTCAGGAGGGATAAAAGTGCAGGGTGTGTGGGAAAACAAAGACAGCTGCAAGCACATAAAGTTCAAAGAGATGCTTGCCCTGATCAAGCCACTCAACTCTGTGAATCTTCTTGGGTTCCTGAGACTTCTTCAAGTTGTTACAAACAATACTACAGTCATGTGGTACATCAGCAAGCAAGGGGGAACCAGGTAGTACCCCCTTTGCAGACTAGCCATGTTAGTTTGGGATATAGCTTTACAGTGCGATCTCACTCTACAGGCATCTACATTCTGTTAGAGCAAAATTGTGTAGCAGGCAAGCTGAGGGACCAGGGCAGACCCTCACAAATGGAAATTACATCAGGTAGTCCTCCAAGATTTGATCCATCTGTGGGGAATTCCTCAAGTCATCTGTTTTCCTCCTATCAGAACAAACAACTGACAAACTTCTGTTTCAGGACTCCATGCAAGAAGGCCTGGAAAACAGATGCCTTTTCTCTGTCATTCTTTTCTTTGGACATGAATGTACCTGTATGACTTTCCACCCTTTCCATTGATATCCAATGTAGTTCTGAAAATGCAGATGAACTCCCCGAAGATCATTGCAGTAACTCCCTTATGGCCCAGTTAACTGAGGTTTTTCATTCGTTTTGAAATGACCAGGGGCAATTACCACAAGTTTCCTTACAGACTCACACAAGATCAGGGGTGTTTAATACACCCCTGCCATCAATCATCTTGGATGATAGGGTCTTAATTCCTTTTAGGCATCTGTTTTCTAGGACGCACAACAGGTACTAATGGAGGCAAGATGTTATTTGGTTTTACAATATTCATGTGAGTTACTATCCTACGATCTTTGTTATTCCTCTATCAAGGTTCATTTATTGGCTATTTCAGCATGTCTGTCCATGGATCCTCCTCTTTCAATGCTGTCTGATGTCAGAATGTTCTTGAGAGGGGTTTTTCATAAGAGGCGTCCAAGAAAACCAATATCTCCTCCTTGGGATCTTAATTTTGTGTTAGAGAAGCTAATATTTGCTCCATTTGAATAAGGTAATCTGTCTGACTACAGGTTCTTAATATGGAAAACAGTTTTATTGATTTCTCTGAGGTCTGCACAAAGGGTATCTGAGTTTCAAGTTCTTATCCCATTTCTACAGGGAGAAGGTTTCTTTGAGAACTTATCCTTCTTTTATGCCTAAAGTGGTATTCAAATGTCCTTTAAGACAAACTGCCCATCTCCCCATTTTCTTTTCTGAATCTAAAAATGTTGGAGAAAGGATACTCCATAACTTGGATTTCCAGAGACAGCTCTGGTAATATCTTGACAGAACTAAATCATTCAGATTTTCAGATCATTTCTTCATTTCTTGTGAAGATAAGAAGGTACAACCTATGGCAAAACAGACTATTTCCAACTAGTTATCTAAGGCTATTACCTTTTGTTATACGCACCATAACAAATCTATTCTAGGCAGGATCAAGGAGCACTCTACCAAGGCCTTGGTTTCATCTATGGATTTTTGGAAAATGTTGGATTCTAGAAGTATTATAGAAGTTGTTACTTGGTCCTCTGTACATACTTTTACAAAGCAATATAAGCTTGATTCCTTCTCTATGTCTAGATCAGTCTTTGCTAGTACCATTATCCAGGGGCTGCTGGGACCCTTCTCCTTTCATCTCCCAAATATAGTTAGCTATGGTAATGTACCCATATAGCTAAGGCTACTTCAACAGTGATCAGTATGAAAAACTTGGTACAGTTGTGTCAGCTGAGCTTACCAAAGAGTAGCTGTTGGAATGATCACTGCTACAGTAGCTGCTCCCTCTACCCCCTTGTTTTTTTTTTGGTGTGTTTTTATGCCAGGGTATGGACAGTTATTTTTTGATATTCCTAGCATTGTCTTTTTAGGGCTCTGCCTCCATCTCTGCTAGCAGGAGAGGTCTGAAGGGCTGCACACCCAACCATGTCTTTTAGTCAACTCAGCTTGAGCTGATTGATAGTTTGGGTACATGGAAGGTACCCTGAAGCTTAGGAAGCTGGGTGGCTATTATATCCTTGGCAGGATATAACCCATACAGTTAAGGCTTTTGCAACAGTGATCATTCAAACATCTACTGTTATGGTAAGTTTAACTTATACAACTGTAATTTCATCCTATTTTACAGTAAATGTTGGCTCAAAGAGGTGATAGAAGTTGTGCTTGAGATGTGTGCAAAGGTTTTTATTCGATCTTTTTGGTGCTAAGGAAAGTGGGAACTTGAAGACCTGTCCTATATATCTCCTTTCTCAATCTTTTTGCCAGATTCCAAAATTCATAATGTTACCCTTTCAGACTCTGTAACTTCCCATACTCACTGGCAGCTTCATGGTAACTTTGGATCTAAAAGATGCCTATCATTACATTTCAGCTTGTAAGGAATTCAGGCATTTTTTTAAGATATTCTGTTTCTGGCTCACATTATCAGTACTTTGCCTTACCCCTTGATCAATCCTCTGCACTAAGAGTACTTACAATGGGTCTGGCCCCAGTGACTGCTCATTGCAGACTTCAAGTCATTTACATATTTCCATATTTGGACAGCTGTCTTATGTTGGCAGACACATTTTCCCACTCACTAGTTTTTCTTGGATGTCTTTCAGATTAATCCCCAAGTAGAGACTTTCTTCCATTTCACAAGACACAACAGTAAAAGACTTCCAAGATGGTTGCACATTGAGTAACAATGTAATTTTAGCTCTCCCAGTTTGAAAAGCGAAACTTAGAAAAAAGGCCAGTGGACCTAGATTTCTGAGTAAATTTCAGTAACTAGCTAGTAAGTGTACTGCCTGGATGTCAGGATAAAAGAAATATAAAGGACCTGAAAGAAAACCAGCTACAAAAGGTGAGAAAAAAAAACAGACTGAGAGGAGTACTGCAGTTGTTCAGCAAGAAGCAGCAAAAGTTTCAGACATAACTTTCAGTAACCAAGGGGAAAGTATAAAGCAGCTGCACACATAACTGGTTAAAACAAACAAAACATTGATGGACTATATCAACATAAACAATAAAAAGGTGGAAAAATGGAAGAAGCTTTAAAAAGATATTCAGATAAGGTGACAGAACTGCAAAACTCAGAGGCTGAAATGAGGAAAATGCTGGCCGAGTATTAGACTCCGCAAGAAGAGATGTTTCAAAAAATAATTGAATTAGAAGATAGAGGATGTAGGGAAAAGCTGAGATTTTATGCTGTACTCGAGAAGTTGGAAGGAACAGACTCTATTAATTTTATAAAAGCACAAATAACAACTGGACTGGTATTGCACAACAGGAGCTGTTAATTAAAAAGGGCACATCATGTATATGCTCCAAATCTGTTTACTAGAAAATAACCTAGACCGTTAATAGTAAAGATGCAGTCTTATCAGCAGAAGGAGTTGATTCTGACAAAACTGTTGCAGAAGTATAAAGTGCTAAAAGTAGGAGACAGTACAGGCTTTGTGGAGTTTGATTACTCAGTGTACACTAAGCAGTAGAGGAGTAAATATATATTCCATTATTTAGAGAATATTAAAAAAAGTGTGAGATTCAAACTGCTGTACCTAGCCATCTTCAAAGTGTTTTTCCCTGGAGGGACAAAATCGTTTTTTGAAGTACATGCTAAGGAGGAAATACAAAAGTTTGTCCAACAAAAGGTGAGCTGTGAATCAGAAGGAGGTTCTCCTGGTGATAAGAACTACAGAGAGGCTGAGCCTGTGAAATCTCTTCCACAGTTTCAGTTGCCTGAAAGACGGAAGAAAACATAAGAATCGACTAGAAGAATTGGGAATATGTTGGAAATGAAACAGAGACAGTATTAGGGAGATGGTGGTGAACATGATTTAAGCTAGTAACTTGGAAATCGACAACTATGGGATGATAAAGCAATAATTATATTTATGAAACATGACAGAACAAGAAAATCTGAAAATATTGGACTTCCTTAGACTGTGTTAAACTTTTGGGGGACTTTAATGCATATACCCTGCTTCATGTTATTAATGTTTGGAGAATAAAATCAGTAACTTGGAAACAGACAAATGTTGGCTTACAAAGCAATAATTATATTTGTGAAACATGGCAGAACAAGAGGATTTGGAAATATTGGATTTTTGTGGACTTTGTTAAACTTGTAGGGGACTGTAAATCATATGCCCTACATTATGTCTTTAATCTTTGGAGAATGACTTTGGAGAAGGGAGGAGAATGGAGAAAGTTAACTGTAAGTAAAACAATTTTCCCGCTTAATGGTAATGTTTAAATGTTGTATGACTTTCTTAGCAAGGTATGAAGTAATGTTTTCTTAGTTCTATTTTAATGTAATGGGGATACTAATATAAATAGGTGCTTTTGTTTTTTCTTTCTCCTTTCCTCACTCTTTTTCCTTGTTTAGTTTTAAGAAATGTAGGCACTGCAGTGTGGGGGAAAAAAGGGGAGAGAGGAAAGGTCTGGTTAAGAGAGCATGACAAAAGAAAAATGTTGTGCTTTTTCTCATGCTTGCATAGAGAAATGGTAGGATTTATTCAGTAACAAGTTTACTACAACGCATATAAATGGAAAAGAATATTTAATATTATAAGTTTTTTTCTGGTAAAGATGGTATCCTGAGGAGTTTGTGTCTGGTTTGCATGTCACTAGAAGGTAATCTAATAAAGAGAAATGGCTTGGAAAAAATGTATACGGAAAGCATTCAAGTGTTTTCTTAGCTGAGAGAGCTATAAAGATAAGACAAAACCAGATAGCACTTACTAAAAGCACAGGCTGTATCATGCATCTTAATATGGATGACCTTTCTTTTTGATTGTCTGTAGCTTATGGGTCTGGCTATCAGTTTAAACATTTGTTCTTATGTGCATAGTTTTGTGTGTTGTTATTAAGTTAATAATCAGTACTTGTCCCAAGCAGATCGACTTCTAACTAGCAGCATGCTCTCTATTTTTGCCCCTTTCATATTCCTTGCTACCAAACTCCACCATAAAGTGTTTTTTCACCACAAACAGCAGCCGGGTAATTTTACAGCCAAACAAAAGGCATATCATCTAAAACTCCCACTTAGCATTTGTTCTCCTCTAAATATAGTTTCTACCTTTTTCTTTACTACCCAGTGTTACTTACTGTTCTACCCCCTTAAAAAGTCTATCTGCTAATCCAAAAGCATTTACAGACTGCACCTTTTTCTGTTCCTTACATCTAGGTAATTGTTTTCTTTTTACGCAGAGGACAGGTGCAAGCTGCTTCGTTCATCCTCCCCTTTGCTGCGGGCTCACTTTGCTCCCCTACCCTCACTTCCACCCGCCCCCACTTCCTCTAGATTTATACTTCCTGTAGCTCCACCCTCTAGATTCCAAACTAACCAATTACATCCTCCTTCCACTCTTACTATCCCCTACCATACCCTGCCTCCACCTCTCCAACTTAACTCCACCCATCACCTATTTTTCATTCTTAATATTTCAATACAAGCCCACATTTTTCTCCCAATATAATAATGTACCATGTATCACACCTCTCATCAATCTTACTCATCCTTACTTCTTTACTACTACTATTTTCTCTATCCACCTCTGTTTACTTTATCTAGATATGTCACCCTCACAATTCGCAACACTAACCACTCTCTCACATGTCAACCTTCACAGTTACTGCAACATCTCTCCATCCTTATTAACAAGCAGCACCCTATGCTCAGCCAAACCACACCCCACCCCACCACCACTAAACTCAGATTTACCTACATTATCCACAGTTACCATCGCTAATAAATCACCAGCCACACACTCTACTTCATATCCTCACAGTACTACCCCAATATGGAGACATACACTCCAACCCTGGACCTGATAACTTACCCAAAACTACCCACACCCCCTAAAGCCTGAGATTTATACTTTGTAATTATTACTGCTCGAAGCCTCTGCAACAAGATTACAGAATTCCAGTCCTGGCTTAGTCGCCACTCTTCTGACATAATAACAAAAACTGAAACTTGGCTCAAAGCACATGTATTAGACTCTGAAATCCTTCCACCTGGCTACAGCATTATTTGTAAAGATAGGGTCCAGAAAAAAGGAGGGGGGGGGCCCTAATATATAGAGACTCCTTAACGATAAATAAACATCCAATTCCAGTCTCCACTTTCGGTTGTCTGGAAATCTTAATGGCATCCCTCCATATAAACCCTAACAAACAACTAAGTATTGTCACCATTTATATTCCCCCAGGTCATAACATACCCCATTTAGAAGACTCCCTAGGATTGATTAACTACACTATCCCCCAAAAAACTATCATTCTAGGAGATGCTAACATCAACTGGCATAAAACTAACCTCCAAAGCTCCTCACACCAACATTAATCTCCACAGCTTCCCCCACCTTATCTCAGAGCCTAAATGGGCATTAAACACCCGAGCCAAAGCTATATTAGATTCAATCCTAATATCCCACCCCCACTGCTACATTAATACCAGTACCCTCCCTAACACAATAAGTGACCACCTACCTGCTTACACCCACAGAACCCACTTGCACATCCCCAAACCTCACACATACAAATCAATCAAGAACCTTGCCCACTTTAACCAAGAAACATTTATAACTACCCTTCAAATTCACAACTGGTCTACATTAAAATCACAACCCTTAGATGATGCTGTACAATACTTTTAACATCGTTCTGAGCACACTAAACAGCCTAGCACCTCTTCATACTAAACACTCAAAACCAAACCATGCCCCCTAGCTGACAAAGCATACCAAACAAACCCTTATGTCCAGAGATAAAGCTTGGAAAAACTGGAAAAATGTAGGACCATAGAAAATTAACTAAATTACAAAAAACGTAGAAATGCTGCAATGAAACTTATCATAACTGATAAGAAATTCTACTTCTCCTCTAAGCTCTCCTCGCAAAATACCAACCCAAAAAAATTCTGGAAATCAGTATCCTTCCTTCTGAATCCTGGTAACTTCCAAAATCCATCACCTGTTCCTGACAAAAACCCTCTCCAGATCACCCAAATATTCAATAACCATTTTACTAACACCATCCAAAAACTAATCAAGGACTCACCCTCAAAAGCAAATCCCATCTCTAGCCCTACAACTATAGACCCCCTACCCCCCCCCCCACAAATAATTCTCTAGTTAATCCACCTTTCTCATTCCAACCCATGCCTACATCCCTATTTCAAAAATTTCTAACCAAATTAAAAACCTTGCTTACGCATGGCCGATAACTTACCACCAGAATACTTACAACTAGCAGCCAAGGCTTTTGCCTATCCAGTCAGCATTCTTATCAATTGCTCTATTATGGAGTCATATGTCCCCTTATATGAAAAATCCATTATTACCCCACTTCCCAAAGGAGGTAATACCAATGATCTCTCAAATTATTGGCTCATCTCAATCCTCTCCCTACTATCAAAAATCCTGCAAAAATGTATTCAAACCCATCTACTCAATCACCTCATCAATAATAACCTCTTATCTCCCACTTAGCATGGCTTCCGCCCAGGCCATAGTACAACCTCAGCTCTACTCTCCTTTACTGACATAGTGAACAAAGCTCTTGATGCTGGCTTACCCACTTCTGTACTCCTCCTTGACCTTTCAAAAGCTTTCGACACAGTACCCCACCCTAAGCTTTTGCAACACCTATAGAAACTTGGTTGTTCCCAAAGTGTAACAACCTGGTTTTCCTGCTACCTTAACAACAGACAGCAATCAGTTAGATGGCAAAACCAACAATCTGATTTCTTAGTAAACAGCACAGGTGTCCCACAAGGATCCATTTTAGGACCACTACTTTTTAATATATTCATTACTGATCTAAGTAAAGTCTCCCAGTACAGCATACTAATTCAGTATGCAGATGATTCAGCTATCATCTCATCCTCCAGTAATTTCGCCAACCTCCAGAAAATCACGCAAGATGCCTTCACCTCTACAGAAACCTGGCTGAATGACTCTCAATTAATGCTTAATCCCCAAAAACCTAAACTGTCATTATTCTCATCAAAACCTGCAACTACAGAATTCAAAATTCTCTCCCATAACAAAACTGTAATCGAAAAGGTACAATTCGCAAAATTTCTAGGCATTACTATTGACAACAAACTCTCCTTTGAACAACATATACTGAACACAGTAAAGAAAACCCACTTCAAACTAGGCAAATTATACCGACATAAACTCTACCTTGATAATCAAACTAGGATAAAACTAGCAAATACTTTGCTTATTCCATCCCTTATGCATGGAAGCCCCATTTTCACCAACCTCCATACATCCCTTATGCTACAACAATGCTACTCTAAGACAGCAAAATTTGCATCTAACTTATCTAACCGCTCACACCACTGTACTGCTCTCTTAAACCTGTCCTGGCTAGGATTTCACCACTATCTCCAGTTTACTCAACTAACTATGGCGCATAAATTAATTTTCCAGCCCAATAACTGCCCCACTCTCCAATCCATCTTACACACATATACCCCTACTCGATCCCTCTGGTGTTCAGAGAGAACCCTTCTAAGTATAGCCAAACCCAACAAGAGTAGGACAGTGCCTATATTCCTACAACATAGCCAAACTATGGAATACCCTCCCCTCTACCATTACCCAACAAGACTCCTTAAAACCCTTTAAAGCTGCACTAAAAACCTACTTTTTACAAAATCCAAGCTGTACATGTGATATACAATGTAAACCTCCTTAATTACATAATTATATTATTAATCTGTATAACATCTGTTTGTAATTATGTAGTTTCTGTGGTACTTGTGTTTTGTTTTAAACTGTGAAGCCTTTCTCCCTGGATCTGTAATCAAACTGCCTAATTTTTGCTTTTGTTGTTTGTTAATTGTGGAGCTTTTCTCCCCGGGCCTCCACTGAAAATGGGTCTTTGCCCAGTGGATTTTCCCAGTCAACAAATGCTAATAAATAAATAAATATAAATAAATAATAGGTTTTAGGGGGTATTGGGTGTGTTTGCGTGTGTGTATTTTTGTTTGAGGGTTTTCAATAAAACAAAAAATCTGCAAGATGTGACATAGGCTCAAATGGAAATGACAAGAAACAATTGTACAAAAGATGAACCTGTCAAATGGTGCATGTAACACAAAAGCTGGAACTACACATTTAACAAAAAACTATTATACATAAATGGTGGGAATAATAATTTCTCAAAAATATGATTCTTTCTATAATGTCTTTAAACTTTAATGGTCTCACAGATAAATACAAAAAAGAAAGAGTACTGAACTATATTAAAAAATGAAGAGTGCAAATAGCTCTGCTCCAGGAGATACAATTGGAAAGAACTAAACATGTGAATTTGATAAAGAAAGGTTTTTCAGGATGGCTATTCAACAGAATACCTGCAGCAAATAAAGAGAGGAGTACTTGTATTAATTGCAAGAGGAGCTCCAACAATAATAGAAGAAAATATTAAAGATAATAATGGCAGATTTGTAGTACTAAGGGGATACTGGCAAGGGAGAAGGATTACACTGCCACGTATTTACATTCCACCAAAAACTGCTAAAATATAGCTTAAGAAAATTCTGGGAGGAATAATCAGCTTTTAACAAGAAATATTACTTATAGGTGGGACTGGAATTTGATTTGCGACAGTGAAGATCTGTCTTGGGGCCCAGAAGGGAAAATATAAGGAGGGTAGATTTTTAAAGAAATTTTTGAAAATATTTGGTATGGAAGATGTGAATTCAGTACTAGGAGTTCAGAGTGAATTTGCATATTATTCCCCATGATACAAAAACTGGGCTAGGCTTGACAGAATTTAAATTTAATGGGAACATCTGCATATAATTGAAGGTCTTGATATGCACCTAATAACTATCTGAGATCATGTGCCAGTAATAACTAAATTAAAAAAAAAATGAGACACTGGCACTTTCCCCACCTATTTATTGAAAAGAGAAGAATTTAAGGAATTGGCAATGGAAATTATTCAGGAGATATTAGAGAAAATAGATTTTTTTTCTGAAAGTATATCTAGGGAATGGGATAAAATTAAAGTGGAATTTAAAAATTATGTGGAAATAAAAGAAAGGGAGATATGGTTAAGAGGGACTGACAAATGTTAAAGTATTTCAAAATAGGGGGACTCACAGAACAAGAAGAGGCGCAACTGCAGAAAGCTAAATAGAAAATAAGTTTACCTCGATAATATGCATGAATTTAAAAAGACTGCTGTTAAGCAAGTGTTTTTTGATAATATTTCTACAGGGCAAAAACTTTTAGCACAAAGACTCAGGTAACAGAAAGTAGAAAGGGGCGTCACCAAACTTAGGGTGCCTGTAACAAAGAAGATAACAAGGGGTCCTGTAGAAGTATTAGAAATATTTCTAAATTTCTGTGAAAGTCTGTATAAAGCAGAGAAATATGGAAATCAAGAAAAGGTACAAATGGAAATGTTTATGGAAGAATTAAATATGCCAAGATTAGAGGAAGAGGAGGCTCAATTACTAACAGTTAGGATAGGAGGAAATCAGATAAAAATGGTGATGTATAACCAATCTGCAGGAAAGTCCCCAGGAATAGATGGTATTCCTGCAGAAGTTTGAAAGCTAGGAGGGGAAAACCTGATAAAGATCTGGAAGGTTTTGTTTAACAGTATTTTAAGAAGAGGAGAAGTACCAACATCCTGGAAGAAAGCGGTGGTGGCTGTAATACCTAAAGAGGGTTAAGACCCATCAATTCTAGCCAGACCTCCCAACTGTCCCGAATTACTTGGTTTTTACAGAGTTTTGGGGCCCAAATGAAGGGGTGCCATGATTCCCGAGTGGCACCCCTTCATTTCTGATTTCTTTGCTTTTTGTATTTTTTATTTTTGAAATTTTTGCACTGTTGTTGCTGATGTCATCGCATGCGTGATGATGTCAGCTCTGTCAGCACTACCAGCCAGTCGGAATTGAGCTCAATGAGCTCACGTCATCATTTTCGGCTGGCTGCGAGCGCCGAGAATTTGAAAACAACGGAACTGTTGAGATTGTTGCTGCTGAGAGAGGGATTTTGCACTTTAGGGACTTTTTGCTTAAACTGCTGCCGAGAGAGGGACTTTGCTTAAACTGCTGCCGAGAGTGGGATGTTGCTTAAACTGCTGCTGAGAGTGGGACTTTGCTTAAACTGCTGCTGAGAGAGGGACTTTGCTTTAGGGATTTGTGCTGCCGTTTCTGCCGAGAGAGGGATTTTGCACTTTGCTTTAGGGACTTGTTTCTGCCGAGAGACTTAAACTGCTGCCAACTGACTTTGGTGGGGCTGCTTTGCTGGACACTAGGTAAGGAACAAAGTGTGTGTTCTTTGGTAGTGCTGCTTTGCTGGAAACTAGGTAAGGAACAAAGTGTGTGTACTTTGGTAGTGCTGCTTTGCTGGAAACTAGGTAAGGAACAAAGTGTGTGTTCTTTGGTAGTGCTGCTTTGCTGGAAACTAGGTAAGGAACAAAGTGTGTGTACTTTGGTAGTGCTGCTTTGCTGGAAACTAGGTAAGGAACAAAGTGTGTGTACTTTGGTAGTGCTGCTTTGCTGGAAACTAGGTAAGGAACAAAGTGTGTGTTCTTTGGTAGTGCTGCTTTGCTGGAAACTAGGTAAGGAACAAAGTGTGTGTACTTTGGTAGTGCTGCTTTGCTGGAAACTAGGTAAGGAACAAAGTGTGTGTACTTTGGTAGTGCTGCTTTGCTGGAAACTAGATAAGGAACAAATTGTGTGTACCTTGGTGCTTTACTGGAAACTAGATAAGGAACAAAGTGTGTGTACTTTGGTGGTGCTGCTTTGCTGGAAACTAGGTAAGGAACAAAGTGTGTGCACTTTGGTGGTGCTGCTTTGCTGGAAACTAGGTAAGGAACAAAGTGTGTGTACTTTGCTGGTGCTGCTTTACTGGAAACTAGGTAAGGAACAAAGTGTGTGTACTTTCGTGGTGCTGCTTTACTGGAAACTAGATAAGGAACAAAGTGTGTGTACTTTGCTGGTGCTGCTTTGCTGGAAACTAGGTAAGGAACAAAGTGTGTGTACTTTGGTGGTGCTGCTTTACTGGAAACTAGGTAAGGAACAAAGTGTGTGTACTTTGGTGGTGCTGCTTTACTGGAAACTAGGTAAGGAACAAAGTGTGTGTACTTTGCTGGTGCTGCTTTGCTGGAAACTAGGTAAGGAACAAAGTGTGTGTACTTTGGTGGTGCTGCTTTACTGGAAACTAGGTAAGGAACAAAGTGTGTGTGTGTGTGTGTGTGTGTGTGTGTGTGTGTGTGTGTGTGTGTGTGTGTGTGTGTGTGTGTGTGTGTGTGTGTGTGTCAATGTAATACACCTGGTGGCTACAGGTATCTAGGCTCAAACCCTGTACCTTTGGTTCAGGGTAAAAAGTGCCTAAAGTCCCTAGCCACCACTATTTCTCAGCTTTGCCCACATTTTTTTTTTGTGTTAAGAGTTGAGAGCTATGGTGACAACAGAATTTGTATTTCCCCATTATTTGCTTTGTTGTTTGTCCAGGTTTTTTGTGCTAAGCGTTCACAGCTATGGTGAGTGAGAAGTCAGTTGTATTTACTATTTCCCCCATTATTGGCTTTGTTGTTTGTCCAGGTTTTTGTGCTAAGAGGTTGACAGCTATGATGAGAAGTGAGAACTGAATTCACTAAATGATAGCCATTAAGTTTGTCTTCCTATTTTAACCTGCTTATTTTGCATAGTGGTATGTTGCACTGACTGTAGTAACATGCATGGTGGTAGCACATTTTATTCTAGCAACTTTCCAAAATTATACAAGCAATCTTTAAAATGTGTCCCTGTTTTTTGACCTTTTGCCCCCCCCCAAAAAAAAAAAACTGAAATTGAAAATAAATGCAAGAAGCTGTGCAAGATGCCTGTGGCTTACACTACTGTCATTCTGTTTATAGTTTTGGTGTGGAAGTAGACTTTTATGATGGAAATGTTCTGAATTGGGAAGTTTTGTAATTTGGTTCATGCATTTTCTTTCATAGCCTCCTGGAAAAAAATGTTCATTCAAACAAATTTAAAATGTGCTCTGTCTAACAAGCGTGCTGTATTATACAATGAATATAACTTAATAAAGTCAAGAAGGTGTATCAAAGAAATGAAACATGTATGTTTCTTGTTTTGTGAGCAAGAGGCCAGTGATTTGAAAATGGCCCAAAGGTAATCTTTATCCACCACCAGTGGTCAAATGCATTTTCTTTGGATGTGGTGCAGGTTTCAGTGCTGTTTCAATGAATGTGAGTTTCAAGGGCAGAGAAGTTTTAATGCCAAGGCTATTTTCAATGTGAGACAGTATTGCTTTGTTTATCAGATGTCTGTTAGTGTTTGTGCATTGATGTGCTGCAGAATATAAAAATAAAATCCAAATAATCATTGTAGAAGTAAAGCAGTATGCATACTAGTGTTTATGGTAAATGGAGAGAAATAGCCAGGTAATGGGACATTGGAATGGCTGCAGGGGGAGTCTGGTGGCATATTTTGGTTGTCTGTTCTTTAGTTTGTGTTCGAAAGTTGGTATCCCACAATTCCATTGGAGTGGGTGGGGTTACATAAGTATGTATGCAAATTAGATGTTAATCAGCATACAGATTTGTACCTATTTTTCATGGCCCTTGTCCAGATTTTTGATGTTTCCAGGTTGAGAGGTATGGTTCCAGCTTCATACAGGCCCATTTCAATATTAAATCATGATTATAAAGTGTTTGTCTACAATGGCTAAAAGAATGGCAAAAGTGATGCCAAAACTGATAGATATGGATCAATGTGGTTTTGTGGAGGTGAGGCAGACATTTGCCAACATTAACAGAACACTGTTCTTGGTAGGTCTTGATGCAGAAAAAGTATTTGACAGAATAAGCTGGGACTTTATGAGAAGAGCAATGGAAGGGTTTGCATTCCCTGATAAAATTATAAGGTTGATTAGGAGGATATATGAGGGATCACAGGCAAAAATTAAAGTGGGTGGGTGGTGTCCTCTCTCCCCTTTGTTATTTGCATTATATTTAGAACCATTGGAAAAGAAAATAAGGGACTCAGAAATTCAAGGATATAATTGGTATGGTAATCAAGTAAACATGGCTTTATTTGCAGATGACATTATTTTCTACCTGACAAAATGAGAAAGGGACATTACAGTGCTGTGGAACATACTGAGACAGTTTTAAACCTTTTCGGGATACAAAATGAATGAAGCTAAAACAAAAGCAATAGTGATAAACTATGTACCCACATAGGAATTGGTTCAGCAATATCCATACTTATGGGGACATTAGAAAATAAAGTATTTAGGAGTTTGGATTAAAAATGATACCGGTGTGGCAGCTAAGGATATGTGGAAAGAGACTAAACAACAGATTTCAGAAAAACTGAGGAAATGGAATCTCTGTTGTTATATGAATATCGATAATAAGATACAAGCAGTTAAAATGTTTTTAGTACCATTAATTTTATACACAGGTCAGGCATATTTTTATCAACTAGAGGAAAAGTTGTGGATAGCAATTAATAAAGAGTTCAAGGATTTATATGGGAGAGGAAGACAGCAAGAGGCAAGTGGGATAAGCTTATTCTTCCAGTAAAACAGGGCGAATTGGGATTATCCAAATTAAAGGGTATTTCAGAGCAACGCAGTTAAGGCTCCTATACATAGCACAAGCAGAAAACTATAATTCAAAATGGAAAGAGATGCTGATGAAATGGGGGGGTTCTCAAGTAACAGGGAGAAACT
The DNA here is from genome assembly GCF_019279795.1 of Protopterus annectens. Classification (NCBI taxonomy): domain Eukaryota; kingdom Metazoa; phylum Chordata; order Ceratodontiformes; family Protopteridae; genus Protopterus; species Protopterus annectens. The sequence goes on along the minus strand of NC_056738.1, from coordinate 440,046,471 downwards.
GGGATTTTCGATGCAGACCTTTAAGGAAAACAATAATAATCATACAGAATATTATATTCATAAAGTAGCAGAATATATTCTAAGAACTAAGCCAATACAAAAATGGAGAAAGGAGATTCTGTCGATAGGGATGACTGCAGTTAGGGATACAGACAATAGGCAAGTGGGCTGGGAATATATTGGAGAAAGTTGACAGAGGAACCAAGGTATTGGGAGCAAATAATTATTGAGGGAAAGGTATTAGAATTGGAAAATGCCAAGAACTTATTTTGCTGCAGGTTAGAGATTGCCTTCCCTATCAAGGACTGATATCAGTGTATAGGCAAAGAGAAAGAAATAGGGGGGTCCTAAACACAAGACCAGCACTGGTAGAGTTTTTGGTAGAATCGAGAACAGAGGTTGCCAGTAAGAAAGGAATAATTAATAGAACAAATAAAATATTGCATGATAACTATAAGAATCAATCACAGGAGGTTAGGAAGGATTGGGAATAGAGCTTGGATAAGCAATTTGCAAAGAAATAATGGGGGATATATGTATATCTCCCAAGTATGCAACAAAATCTAGAAGCTTTAGGATCTTTGCCTGGAAGTGTTTACATAGGTATTTTTATACCCCAAGCAGGCTCCAAAGAATTTTTCCTCAGGTAGACAGCAAATGCTGGGGATGTGTTGGGGAAGAAAGGGGTAACTGGGAACATATTTTCTTGGAGTGCAATGAGTTGGCGGATTTTAAAGATTCCCTGCAGTCTGCACTGTCGGAAATGCTGGGTGAGCAATTGGAGTAACTAGGGAAATTATTTTTTTTAAACTATGATACAGAATCGTAATTGCTTGGACATATTAAGGCCTTGTTGAGTCTAATTATGATGGCTGCCAAAACAGCAATTACTAGAAAATGGAAATCAAAGTCTAAAACTGTACTAGAACTAAGAAAGATAATAACAGAGATAAAACAACTGGAACTGGGATCTTTGGAAAAGGGTAGGAGTGAATTATACTGGAAAAAGTGGGAAATGTGGGATCAATACACACAGAGGAGGAATGAGGTGTAAAAGAAGGCAATATTTGAATGAGCTATGTAATGGCTGACTGACAATGACTGGCTATATTAAAAGTGAGTCATAATGTTTGCAGCTACAGCTGTGTTGGCATGGCTTGTAAGGTATAATGTTTGCAACTGAGATTGTGTCCTCATGATTTATTTTCATGTATATAAATGTACGATTATCTATTTCATAAATGAAAATTTAATGTAGATGTTTTTTGTTAGAAAAAAAAAAAAAAAAAGATACAACAGTACAATAAAACATTCCTGGACTTGTCCATCCATTCTTAGGCTTCTGCCTGGGAATTTCGCAGAATTCTGGATTTCTTACTTCTATGACTCTCATAACTCCCTTAACCAGATTTCATGTGAGAAGAATTCACTCGTACCTCAGATTATATTTTCAGATTGTATTTCTGGAGTTTGACAGAAGGGAGTTACTTTGGTGGGTGGACCAGCTATCTGTCAGTCCAGGTCTCCACTTCTCCCTTCAGCCTCCCTCAGAGTCTGTCACAACAGATGCTTCAGATATTGCCCAGGGAACAGTTTCAAAAGCGGTAAAAGTGCAGGGTCCATGGAATTCCAAGGACAGAGAAAAGCTCATAAATGTCAGAGATGTTGGCAGTTATTTATGCCTAGAAGGCTCTGCAAGTTATCTTAGAGTTACCACAATGATGTGATACATAAACAAACAATATGGTACCAAGTCTTATTCCCTTTGTAGATTTTCTGTGATTGCTGAACTGTTACCTCTGACTGACTCTTCAGGCTTCATACATTATCTCAGAGCGAAACATTGTAGCAGACAAGCTGAGCAAAGCCAGGACAGTCCTTGAAAATGAAATTACACCTGAGGGTCTTCCAATAATTTATCCAGTTGTGGAAAACACCTTAAATAGTTTTTTTTTTTTTTTCTTTTGCATCCTTTCAAAACAAACGGTTAAAGAAATTCTGCTCCTGGATTCCTTGCCAACAGTCCTGGAAGACAAATGATGTCTCATTTCCTTGAATCAAAATTTTCCTGTATGACTTTCCACCCAAGTTCTCCTAAAATTCCAGAAGGACTCTCCAACAATTGTGATGGTGACTCTCTTTTGACCCAGGAAACACTGGTTCTCCCCTTTTCTGAAATTGGCCAGTGGCAATTCCCACAAACTTCCTCACAGACATTTTTGCACAAGACAAGGGTTGTTTGAACAACCCTAATCTGAAAACACTTCAGCTGACTGGATACCTTTTTAGGTACCTTTTTCCTGAGGATGTGCAACAGGTTTTAACTATTTCACTCCAATGGAGCTCAGGAAGTTTGCACTATAACTTCCAGTAGGTGGAGCCTAAGCCTTTTGACTGAATCAAATTATGTCCTCACGTTTCAAACAAATATATATATCTCTGGAACTATGGAGATTATGAAAGAAGTATAAATGGCAAAGGCTTCAGCGCAAACTATTTTTATAGGGGTAGTATTCTTTAGGTTCTAAGTCTTAAACCAAATTTTATGTCACAGTAAACACAGTAGCTATTACATTAGTAATATTTTGTAAACAACTTACAATATCTCAGCAACCATTCAATTTACACACATACTGTCAACAGCATTTTATTCATCTACCTGAGAACTTTCATATGAGTCTAAGGAATTCTGTCTGTGTTTCTTGGTTGTTGAGATATTTAGAAAAATGTGAGATATTTAGAAAAATGTGAAAAGTATATCTATATAAATTATTATCATAAAAGCAACAGTTAATATCTATTTACCTGGACTAGACACAGGTTAAATATATTATTGCAGTTGATTTTCCCATTGTGTAAGCTTCAAGATTAAATCTTTTAAAACCTTGCAAATAGCATGGTTTTGAAATTATTGATGCAAATATGAACAAGCAATATTTGACACCTAGAGGCATCAGTAGGAGTTAACTGCAGATGCACATGGAGGTGCCACTCGGATGTAATGATTTAAGCGGAGGAGGAGAACAAAAATGCTACAGTAGACTCCCTCTTATCCAGCATCTCTTTAACCAGCCTCCTCTTTAACTGGCTATCAAATTTATGTCATAGCCCTAACAAAAGACAACAGAGAAGAACAACACTTTCACCTCCTCTGGGTTATATAATGACAGACATTTGAGTTTTTAGACTTCATATTCGCTAGAAAAATGCATACAAATCCTGTTATTCTAGCTGATTTATAACTTATAAATGCTATTTTGTATGTATTTTCTGATTAACTAGCCATTAATTTATCATGCCTAAGGTCTGGTTCCAGCAAGACTGGATAAGAGGGAGCCTACTATACTAGAGAATCTTTGTAGTGTAAATGTAAAAGATGTTCTAGTTGGTATCACTCTAAGAACAAGGGCCCGTTCAAGACCGGATTACCTATATTTCTTGATTGTTTGTGAGTTATTAACCTTAGACTTTTCTTATTCTTCTATCATGGTTTATCTTTCAGCAATATATGTTTGTCTGCCTGTAGATTCCCCCCTTTCATCCTGTCCTCAAGTCAAGCAGTTTTTAAAATGGGGTTTACATATCCAGCCACCTTTAAAACAGATGGCTCCTCCATGGTCTTTCAATATTGTGCTTAAAAAATTGATACTTATTTCATATGAACCTGTTAATCAGACTGATTTGATGTACTTAACACAGAAATATGCACATTTCATATTGACAAAATGTATTTTAGGTCCTACCCTCAAAATCACTTCATTTTTCTCAAATAATTGAACTTTGCATACTTTGCTTGTAAACATTTACAAAAAATAATATGAAAAAATATGAGTAGTCACTAGGTTAGCAGGAATGAGGATTGCAGCCATCATTATTGTTGTCTATTGTAAAATGGGGTTTGAACATGTTAAGATGTTGACTTCAATAGGATCTAGATGAGTGAAAGGGACAATATAATGATTCTGGATTCCAGATAGTGGATACTCAGCAGCAAGGTCTTTGGAGGATAATTCAAATGGTTGACCATACATGTAACTCTTAATACTGATAAAATTCCACACTGAGAGTTAAGAGTACTTTATAGCAAAAGGAACAAGACTGGGAACAAAACGTAGCCAGGGTCTCTCCAGAACCATCTGTAAGTGTCATGATTTGTGTTATCTTATGTACATGGTGCAAAGGTAAAAACAATGACCATTTCAGCTTATGAAACACAATCTGCTCCAGCTAGCTCCTTTGGGGAGGTATTGGAACTATCTCTCTCCTCTGAGATGAAGTCAAAATTGATCAGGTCCAAGAATTTTAGCTTAGATGAAGACAAATGATTGCCATATGGTGGAAAGTAATGGCAAATCTGCAGATGAACTTAATTTGATGAGTATATTCTGTTACTCGTGATTGACGTCAGAGTGGAACTGATGGGATGGTGACTAAACAGCAGTGTCAGATGTTTTTGAATGGATAGGAGGGCTATAGTTAAAGCAGTATACCTTCTAAGATTAAATACCACTGGGAAAATGAAAAATACAGAAAATAACATTTTAGTACCACTGAAAAGTCTGGTAGAAAGCTTGATTATGAATGATAATTACTGCCCTCAAAGTTTAGTATTTGAGATTTTCAAGTTATCACACAGAGCAGATTAGAAAATTGAAAAGAGAGGAGTGCAGGCAGTACAAACAGCAATCTAGGCAAATAAAGCAGTGTTTATATTCTGAAAAGCTCTAATAAACTAAGCAGGTGCTCCGTAAAGTGACATGAGACAGACTGAAGAAGGGACTTGCAAACTCTAATACATGTTATAGTAGATTTAGCTTACAGATGAAACTTCAGTTCTTTTATTCCTAAAAATAACATTTATTTTACATTTATGCCAGCAGTAACAGAAACTATTGATTAGATGTCCTGTTCAATCATGGGACCAGCTTCCTTTAGTAAGGAAAGTAGCAGCTATCCGGATAGCTACAGCTAAACTCTAGGTACCTTAAATCCTTTGTTGGTGTAATGTTTATTGTATTTCCATAAATACTGTCAGCCTCTGGCAAGGGCTTTCTGCAGCTTAGAAGGAAAGTGGGTCACACATAAATGTCATCCTTTCATTCTTGTACTTCTGCTTGAAAATATGCAGTAATAAGTTAAAAAGACTCAAGGGTAGTAACATATTTAACTATTAACTTGCTACAAAGTGATTTTAAGAAAGTAGAAGGAACTGTGATTCTTCTGTAATTAAAGCCCAGCTAGTCACCATTTGCAGTGACATAATGATTTAAGGTAAAATAGAATTTGTACACATTGTGTTTTTCAATATAGTTTATCCTGATACAGTAAATGGGAAATGGTGGGTCTGTAATGATGACATTTTATTTACTACTAACATGCTAGTAAAGTAAAATGGCCACAGTAGTCATTATATTAAGTCTACCTTATGTTGACACATTAAGGTAGAAAACCCAGATTCAGTTCCTTCAACTATGTTGGCTTTTGTCACATTATAAGGGAAGACAAGAGATTAATATTTAAGCCCTTACAGTATATTCATCTTTATCACGTTGCCCTACATTTTTTAAAAGTGGAAAGACCTCTGTGTCCTTTGTATTTAAAAAAAAAAAAACATAATGTGAGATGTTTAAAAAAAGAATGGATGTGAATATATAACCACACTGTACTCCATTACAGCATAGTTATTTGAAGTGTGAGGAGTTATCTGGCTTATCATGTCACAATTGTATATACTGTGCACAAATTGAGTAGAGCAAAGATTCATACTGTGGAAGCAAAAAATGATTTTAGAATGTAGATAACTAGGGCACTATAGACCCTGATTGCCACAGACAGTGTAAAAGTGTACTATTAAGCCAATAGGATAATAGACTGTATGTGGAAAAACTTTGACTCCAGGGATAAGTAGATTGCCAGGCCTTTGCACAGGACTGAACTTTGGCCTTGAAGAGGGAGTAATAAGTGCATTGGTGGAAAGGGGTCTTAAAAGAGTGGCTGAAATAACAAAAGGAATGCAAGAGGTGTGTTGTTTTCATTTGAAACTGGTAAGTATGAAAATATGACATGACCCCAAAAGAAAAGAGTGATGGCTTATGAGGTGTGCATCTGAGGAGGGAAAATGTTAGTAGCCAGTCTGCCAAAAGATAGCAAAAATTACAGACTGCCTTTGTTTTGCAGAGAAATGGTGCGTCAGTAGAATGAACTTCCTACATATTTAATAATTTGTAAGATAGTGGTGTTATTCAAGCAATAGTTGAAAGGTCAAGTAAGAGAGAGGACTTTGAGGTAGGTGAGAGGGATTACAGGATCAGCTGCATGATGTTAGCTGCAAACACCTTGGTAAACACTGAGGATTTCCCTTATCTATTTCTTTTTCTTTAGTGGACTGAAGTACAGTGACTGTTGTATTCATAGCCTGATTTCTGTGATGAAGTAACTGAGGAATGCAAGGAACTTCATCTGATAAGAGACACCCTTCCTCAAACCCTGTAATAGAAACACAGACATTAAAAAGTGAATGAGACTCTGTACCTGCCATGTCTAGTCACATATCTCTGTCATTGATTTACATTCATCACGTTATGTTTGTTTTACACTTAAGTTCAAAGCTGATATATTAAATTGAGGTTGAGCAAATTACTTGATGCATCTATTAGCTTCCCATACAAGACCACTTGATTTGTGTCCGTCCGTTATTTCACAGTACTGTATAAATGAAATGTTTAATGGAAGGCTAATGCTTTCCAGCTGACATCAGAGCAATACTACCACAGTGAGTGGGAGACTTTTAAGACAATCACTGAATATTAAGAAACTTTTCAGTGTTATCTGTTCTAGTTGCTTATTCCCATATTATACTAGGTAAGGAATCTGCAAAGCAAATAAAGACAAATTTTAAGCTGTCACATAATTTTCTGAGCATTTCTTCATTGTAGCAAGATACCCATTCAGAAGATTTCCTTTGTGAGGATAAGTTATATGATAGTTACATAGTTTGAGATAAAAGTTTAAGTGGTAAATCTGCCAGTAAAATAGTTATAATCATGTCAGAATTTCAGCTGAAAAATTTCTGAGTGGTGTGAAGTTTTGCAATATTCATAGAAGATGGGGAATGTCAGTGTCAGCAAACTGAGTGTTAAGATCTGCATCATACCTCTCAACTTATTAACTCAAGAATTGTGGGCAAAGACAAAACAAAGGGGGTGGGAGGACAAAGAGAGAAAATCAGGGAAAATGTTTAAATATTAATCTAATTCACTTAGAAAGGTAAAGAATAATGCCGTGAATCAACATGCATTTTTGAACAAGGTACTTTTCCGTTAAACCCCTACCACTTTGCGTTGCTGTGTTTTGCCGGTATTTCAGTAGCAGACACAAGTTCATGTGGAGAAGTAAATCTGTACAACTGAGAGACAAGTTTCCATTCTTATGTTATAGGTTCTTAGGTTCATAGGTAGGTACTAGGCTATTGGCCCTAGGGCCTATACAAGCCTAGCCAATAATGTACCCTGGCTTTTGCCACCCAAGAAAATTATTTTCCTGTGCCCCTGTCAAACAGAACCACAGAAGTGATCCCCGGGGTGAATTTCCTATTACCCATCCAATCATCAAGATTTTTCTTGAAGAGTGCTAATGAGGAGCTCTGTTTGACATAGATAGGTAGTCTGTTCCAGAGTATGGGAAATCTCTGGGACAGGAATCTATCCCTCCAGCATGTTCTGTTTTGTTGTGGTGACAAGGTTTAGGTCCCTAGAGCATGTAGCTCGGAGGGATTGGGATTTCTTTAAGTAGAGCATGTCCAACAGCTCTGGGTTTGACATAGCTTTGTATGTTAGGCAGAGATCGCCTCTGAGTAGGCGATATGCAACAGTAAATACTGTCTTGTCATTGCAGAAATAGCTGAAGTCCACCGTTAAACCCCTACCAGTTGCCGGAGGTTTTCTTTACACATATTTCACCCAGAAACAAGTTACCTGTGTTAACTTATATATAAAGTACTGTACTGTCATAACTGCCTTGCAATAACGTTTACAGAGGTGGCGTCCACTTGAGTTGCATTACAGACTATAAGAGGTGATAAGTTTGAAACGGGGTCATGCATCTCTACCATTAAGTCACTGTCAAACGTCTTTCGATGCAAGTGAGAATTGTCCCTGATTTACGGAGCATTGTCACATAATTACTTTTAGTTTTGTCCCTTAGTCTTCACCGAAGAAAATGAGAGCTATGTAATTTTGCCTTGCCTCGCTTTACTTTTCAAAAAAATAAATAAATAAATAATCAATGCTGCATTAACTACGAATTATGGGGAGTACTTCTTTAAATAACTGGCATATGTCAAGTTGACATGTGATTTGTAGAAAAGTTCCTGTTAACTTTGTAAGTATTTCAGACCTCCCTTCAGCAGATGCAGTTGCTTCCTCTACAGTCTTTGTTTTTGTTGTCAGTTGTTTGTCTCTGGGACTGGGTGGGTATCAAAACACTGTGAGATGCATGATCCTGCTTCCAGAGTACATCTGGGTCAGCCCCCGGTTGATTTCTCGATTAATGTTACCCAAGTAACGTGTGGCAGGGCAGGCACTTACCAGCGTGAACTAAGGGACATTGCTGCTGATTTTTGTTCAAAAGGGAGCCTTTTCACAAATTTATAACCTTAAACAACTGCACTAAGATACTGGCAAAACACAGCAACGCAAAGTGGTAGGAGTTTAACGGAAAAGTACCTCGAACAATAAGAAGTATGAAACTCTGTTGACTGTAATTCCTAGTGATTTACCATAATATCAAAAGTTGTATGAAGGACAGGGCAGTAATATAAGGCAAATCAGGGACAAGCTCTACCTTCAGTTGCTGGGAAATCTCTGCTGATTAACCAAGTGGACACAGCAATGCATTGTTTTCAGCAGTTTCCATTACTATTAGCAGCTCAACACTGTATGCATTTGCCTCTTGCTCTTGTTTCACCTTAGCTTTAGCAGCAGCTTTCCTTTTTTTTCTTTTAGAGATAGCATTCTACCAGACTTTACATTTTGTATAATGGTATTATAATGTTTAGAATGTATTTTTCTGAAAAGAAATGCAGTTTTGGTAGCAATTATAAAATTTGCATTTTTTGTGATTTTACCTCTGAAGATATGTGTGGATTCCTTTTCAGTTTCAGCTATTTATGCCATTGACAAGCATCTAGTGAATTCTCTGAAGTTAAGCTATAAACATCATCAAAGATAGCAGCCACAAACAATTAACTTTAGGACATTTATTTTTTCCTGAGTTTCCTTGAACTGAAGTGATTTAGTTAGTAGTTAAATTTAAGATGGCTGAAAGGGGTTTCTTCTTGAAGAGTGTGGAGAAACTTGTTTTATAGAATACATTTTAGTTAATCAGCTGTGCAGAAATATCAGTGCCAGCTGATCATACAGTAACTGATATCAGACAATTGACAAGTATTTTTCATTTACATTATAGGTTCATAGGTTGGTACTGGGCTATCTGCCCGAAGGCATATATTAGCCCAGCCACGTTGTGCGGTATTCACCGCCCCTTTAGTAGTTCCCTAGACCCTTGAACTAGCAGCTAGTACCCTTGGCCCCTATCTAGTAGTGCTGTTGGTGTGATCCCTGGTGTGAACTTTCTGTTACCCATCCACCCATCAAGATTCCTCTTGAAGAGTGATAGTGAGGGGCTTTGTCTTACATAGATCGGGACCCTGTTCCATAGTAAGGGAAGTCTCTGCGATGGGAATCTATCCCTCCAGCATGTTCTATTCATTGTTGTGTTGAGGTTTATATCCCTAGAGCATGTAGCTCAAGTAGATTTGGTTTTGCTAAGATGGAGCATGTTCAACAATTCTGGGTTGGACATGGCGCTGTACGTTAGACAGAGATCGCCTCTGAGAAAGCGATATGCAACAGAGAATAGTCTTAGCTTTTTCAATCGTGCTGCATAGGGCAACTGTTTGAGGCCAGTAATCCTCTTGGTTAGGTACATTTGTGGTCTCTCCAGCTGCTGGAGATGTCTAGCCAGGTACATTCCAATTGGTGCATTGTACTCAATAATGGGTCTGATGAGGGAAGAGTAGAGGGGCACCATTACATCCTTAGATCTTGATGCAAACCCTTTCGTGATCAGATGGGTCACATAGAAGGATTTTCTAACCACTTTGGCAACATGGTTATCAAAGGAAAGCTGACTATCTACTTGGGTCCCTAGATCCCTTATTTCTTCTTCAGATTTCAGGGGATTACCTCCTATGTTGTAGTTTGCGGTTACTCTGTTTTTTCCAAAGGGGATTACTACGCATTTTTTTGCATTTAGCTTGAGACCATGGCTTTGACACCATGCATCAGTCCCATTTAGGCCCTTCTGGAGGATCTCCATGTTGGCCGGAGACTCTATTATAGCACCCAGTTTGCAGTCGTCCGCAAACTTAGTCAGCCACAGCCCTTCCGTGCTTGCCTGTACTTCTGACAAGTATATGCCAAACAGGAGGGGCCCCAGGACAGAGCCCTGAGGCACACCTCTCATTACTGGTCTGGATTCGGACATAGATCCTGCTACTCTTACTTTATGGGATCTGTCTGAGAGCCAGTTTGCGATCCATCTTGTGACGTAAGGGTTTATGCCCAGGCTGGTGAGCTTATCAATAATACCTGAATGGGGAATGGTGTCAAATGCTTTAGCAAAGTCAAGGTAAGCCGTGTGTACCTCCTTCCCTTATCTATAGCCTGAGTAAGTGTCTCAAAGAAATCCACCAGGTTCAGGAGGCATGATCTGCCCTTGACGAAGCCGAACTGTGTGGGGTCCAGCGACATTATTGCACATGGATGTTTCACTGTATGTGATCAGTGTGCTAAAATATTTTTTATTTAGCATTTCATGATCCTTCAGTGCTATCATGGCAACAGAACACATAACTAGCAAAGCATGGGCATTAGATGTTTGCATGGCTTTATGCTTTCACTTCTTCCTGGTGATACGCTCGGGATATTGCTTTACATTCTCTTATAATTGCAGGTATTGAGATATTTGAGCCAAGAAGAAGAAAGGGCAGTTGTGAGCAAGAACAATTATGAGAAAGGGCATATGGACTTATGTTTTATTTAGTTATGACTCTAAGAAGTAACTAATGGTAGTAAATGGTACTATGGAGTCTGTCAGCCCCACAGCCTATCACCCTAGATATTTAAATAGGTGGTTATTCTCAGACGTTAACAATCTGAGACAAGTTTCCCTTCTAAACAGTGCACTTATGGTCAAAGATGCAAACTATGAATGATGAAGCACAGATGGAAAAGTCTTTGTTCATCATATATTAATTTTAAGAAACATTTGCATGCGCTTCAGTCCTTGGCTTATTTAAAACGTATTCATTCTTTGTCATTAGAAACACTCTGCTTCATTAAATGCATATGTTAATAAAGAAAGTATATGCAGAAGATTTATAACAAAGAAACGGACTCCTTTATCAGTAACAAGGAAAGGTCAAGAATGTAGTGTTTTAATATCGTCTTATTGATTAGATGTCTCATCTGTTAGAGCATCCTCCAGTGCTGAGGTTAATGCTGCATGACCCAGATTAAATGTAAAATAGCAAATGACCTAGTTAGATAAATTACCTGCTCATCAAGTCATCATCTAATAATACCTAAATGCTTCTGAATCACATGCTGTCAAACAAAGAGTTGGCAAATAAATGAGCCTTGATTGGTGTGTGTGTGTGTGTGTGTGTGTGTGTGTGTGTGTGTGTGTATCTGTGTGTAACGTGGCTGTGTATGTGCATACACATGTTTATTTATATGCTAGCTTGTTTGGAAGGACTTCTCCATGTTAAGGTTAATGAAGCAGATCCGTTCCTAATACATAGTAACATTATCCTGATATTTTGCGTAGCAAGGAGCATTAATCACTTTAATAATACATTTCTGGAAAATGCACTATTTGGACTTGACAGCATAAGGCAGACCACCAAGTTACATGAAAATAATGTGTATGATGAAAAATACTGACTATTTTACAGATTTTGGCAAGTTTTTAGTCATAGGTGTGAAGGCACTGTTCATGGAAAAAATATACAAAGGACCTGAAGAACAATTTCATGTTGTGGTTGTAGGACAGATTTGTAGTACTTATCTTTGTGATAATCTTGCAAAATTCTGTATTAGAATGCAAAAAAAACATCTTTTAATGTCTGCTTTAAAGAATTATACAAGACTGATGCTTATGAAAACCAACTTTTGCTTGGAATGTTTTTCAGAGAAACTGGGGAGCATACTGTTGATGGAGTCTGCTATAACAATCCCCAGAACATCATTACTGTCACTATGTCATTGCTGATTTGGTCAACGATTGAGTGCTGTGTTGCACTTTGCAAGACACCAAGAGAGAGAGATTGTTTGCATATTTCTTTAATCTTTTCCCTTTTCTCTAAGTTAATACAACCTGGGGAGGTGGTATATTTACAAATTGAGGGGATGGGAGTTTACTCTCACGTTGGTGGGTACAGAAGAGTTTTGTCTCTTTTGCAACATTTCTATGTGATTGTTTTAAATGTGCAACGTTTTCAGTTTTCAAGGATGTGGGAGCAATTTTTCTCACTGTCGGTGATATGAGAAGAGATCTTTAATAGTTAATCCAGAAATGTGACTTGCACTCAAAAGGTGCTTATTATGGCTGATCTCTATGAACCCAGCACATCAAACATTCACAGTGACAGTGTTTGCTATGGGAACAGTGTTGCCTGAATGGATAGTTTATACTGATGCAGACTTTGGAATGTTTCACCTGTAATGGCATATATTGAAGTATGCTGAAATCAATCAAGATGAAACAGAGAGTTCAATGTCTGGGCACATATACCCATGCTATTGCAAAGTATGTGTGTGTGTGTGTGTGTGTGTGTGTGTGTGTGTGTGTGTGTGTGTGTGTGTGTGTGTGTGTGTGTGTTTGTGTGTGTGTGTATGTATGTATAAAAACTAGATGAACCATGTTCATCCATTGTGCAAAGTGATGATGGTGCCATTGTGTGATGTAACCAGAGGCACATTGTATATAAGAGAGCCATATGCAGGTGTTTAAACCAAGGATGATTAAGCCTTTCTACAACCAAGATATTCTGCTTCCATTGAAGACCCTACCTCAACCTGCTGTCTGAGATAAAGGTGGAAGTTCTGAATCAGAAATGACTTACAAGACACTTGGAAGGTGTCAAACTTAGATATGGCTGTTTCAAATAAGAGATACTGGAAAAAATTCTTAAGTTTGAATAATTTCTGTAACCCTCTACAGGTTATTGTCCAGTGCAAGTGACCAGTTGTGGCCATGAAATGCACCTTTGTGAGTATTATGATGAATGCAACTGTATTCGTAGGTACATCAGTGGCTGGTTCCTTTTCTTTGGTATTAATTATAATTTGTAAATTGATTTTCAATGGAAAATTGCTTAACTACCACAAATACTGCTTTTTAAAAAAATACCTGTTGAACTAAATACAAGTTTTGAAATTTCTTCCTGAAATATCTGTTATGATATATGATACGTGCATTAATCATGTCATAATCATAGCACCTTTTCTAGAGAGCGCTACTGTCTCCTGGAGGGGGTAATAGTGTATACAGCTTTAAATACATGCATACATACATATATACATACATACATACACACACACACACACACACACACACACACACACACACACACACATATATATATGGGTCTACTTCAAATGATCGAACTTTCAAATGTTCGACTTTCATATGGCAGAGACCATGTGATTGAAGGTTTAAAAGTTCGAACATTTAATAAAAGAGTAAAAAGAAAAAGAAAAAAATTACCTGAACATTTTTGTGCAAGCCCCCCTGCACCCCACTCCACCCCGCTATTTATATATACCAGCTCTGAGATTGCACTACAGTGCGGAAAAGGGAAATCTTGCCATTCCGCTCTGTAAGGAGATCTCTGTTAAGAACATTCGAACTTTCAAAAGTTCGATCATATGGTCTCGGCCATATGAAAGTCGAACTTTTGAAAGTTCGATGATATGATGGGGACCCATATTAGATATATATATATATATATATATATATATATATATATATATATATATATATATAAGCTTTTGTACATTTCAGACTGTTCAATATTCATAACTCCGATGTTTAGTGCCATTATTAGTAACACAGAAGAGCAGACCTGGGTACTGTTGATGTACATCATGACAGAAAGCTTAGTATTTTAGTGGAATAAACTGTCTGAAATGTGTATTATTTCATTGTTACGATAATAATTGCCAGTTTTTCTTTGGAATGTTAGATTTTTATTGACAGTTCTAGAATGCATGGAGTAATGTCTGTATGTCAAGAGACTGGGAGGTATGATATTAAGTAGTGAAAATGGGTAAATGGCATTAGAGATGGGAATGAAAAATAGAGCTGATAGAATTTGGGTATGTACAATTGTATGTAAAAAGTTAGTAGTTTAGAGTTAAAAAAAAGGTGAAGTAGAACTCTAAACTGCTCTCTTTTTTCTTAAAATGTTATGTTTAGAGTTCATAAAAAAGCAGTAGAAAAATGGCCAACAGAAGAGAGAATAACTGGCAAATAATGGTCAGACATTTTAATGATAATATAAGGAAACACATTTTTGTGGAGAGAATGGTGAACCCTTGAAATATGTTACTGTACTATGCAGAAAGAAGCAGTTAATTGATTTAAATTATGCTGAGATGAATGATATGTTTGTTGAAGTATAGGAACAGCTGTGGTTGATTAGCCTCAAATTCTAAGGATTACAATAATCTTTTTTGACTTTGCACTATAATGTAATATAAATACAAATTCTGCTGTAACAAAGTCAGAAACAATTATTCACAATGAAGAACAATGCAAATTGTAAGATTAGAAGGCTAGACAAAGCCAGCAGTTTAACTTCAGGACACTGCAATACTTGGGGAATGCATAACTCAAATTATATAATTAAATAAAAAGGGGAAATGATTGAGTGCATCAAGATGCTCTCTGAATCAGAGCACAGAATAACTGCTATATAAATTAGATGATGTTATGTAGTCCAATCTCGACTTCATTCTTACCCTTGGGTTCCGAGCCAAGCCTCTGCTCCAACTCGGCCATACCCTAGCTCAAAGTCTTCAATTGGCTCGTGGCTAAGCGGTATCCCATCATGCAACATGCCCATTCCCCAGATCTCGTTTGCCACTCGTTATACTCAGGCGTGGTCTCGCTTTTGGCTATGGCTAAGTATATTTTTTTCTAAAGTTTTGGCTATTGTTGCTCAATAAAAGCTATTTTCATAGCTACTGTGTGTGGTAGCAGTGTTATCCTGCCTTTGTTTTGTCTCTCTTGCTGATTTTGTGGCCTTTTCTTTGGCCATTGTTGGTATTCCATTCGCTCCCTTTCTTCCCATGGGCTAGGCCCGTTTAAGTTAGAGGACCTAGTCCTCCCCATTGTTTCTGCGTGGTCTTTTAGTTTGGTGCTTCCTGTATACTGTAGCATATTTAGTGTTTTGTCGTGTCTGATAGTGGTGTTATCCTGTCTTTGTTTCCCCGGGCTAGGCCTGTTTAATTTAGAGGACCTAGTCCTCCCTGTAGTTTTTGTTCCCATCAGTTACTAGGCCTTTAGAAACTATAGTTTCCCGCACCGGGTTTTGTTAGGTCTATTGGGTGTACGTGTTGTTTTGTACCTGTGTGTGCACTCCTTTATTCAGCACTAAGGATTCTAAGAAACACAGGCCTTCGGGCTGCAAAAAGTGTGTTGAATGCAACAACAAAATATCTTTGACTGATGGGCACTCCGTGTGCGTGTACTGCTTGGGGGCTATTCCCTTCCAAGAGTCCTACTTGTTTTATCATTCATTCAGTCCCCACATGCTACAGGAGAGGAAGAACAAGCTCATTCTGAAAGGACTGCTTAAACACTCCTTCGAGGAAGACTTGGGTAAGTCTTCCAGTGCCATATCCTCTCCAGCTAAAAGGGACAAAAAGTCTGCTAAGAAGCACTCTCTTCTCCATCTGTTTCTTTGGAGCCGCTAGAGAAAGTTGCCAGAACAGCTTCTCCTTCTTCAACTCCATTGGTTTCGGTGCCGACAGAAGGTAGTGAATTAAGTAAGTCTGTATCGGCTCCCAGCCTCTTGGAGCCAGTCACAGATATTTTGCTTCAGGAGCCAGTCTCCAATTGTTCACCCGGGTTCTCCTTCACATAGCTCTCCCTCTGTAGGGAGATCCAGATCTCCAACTATATCCTCTAGGTCCTTGAGGACCCTTTCTGATGAGGACGTTGCTAGAGTGGTGAAGAAACTGCTTCAGTCATCGGTGCTGGCCAAACTGATTTCGGCTCCAACCCAGTTGGCTCCGGAGCCCATGGCCCCTTCATCGTTTATTGTTCCTCCGAGCCTTTCTCGGCCTTCGGAGCCAGAGTTGTCGGTTCCGTAGGGTAGCATTAAGTTGGTTCCAGTAGCTTTACCTGGCCTCTTGGTTCTGATTTCTGCTCCTACCCTGTCGGCTCCGTCCATGGGGTCAAGGGTCCACAGTTCTCTAGTCGGACCCGAAGGAAGGGCTCGAATCCATCTTCATCAGTTCTGAGCCTTCCTCTCAGTGCTTTGGCTCGAGTGAGCTTTGACCCGACATCTGCTTCGGACCTCATCTCCTCGGCCCCGAGGGCTACTACCATATCCTCTATGATTAGTCGGCCTTCTCAGCCGGGGGAATCAGCCTTCGAGGTTATGAGGAGCATGCTGGCCAGGTCATCAGCTGCATCCTACAGCACTGATACTCTTCCCCCTCTGGCACCAGTATCAGTTTCGGATCACCCTCTATCCCTGGATAGCGGAGACCCAAAGCCTCAGGATACCTCCATGAGTGGTCCCCAACTTTCTGACATCTCCCCAGAATTTTTGCCTGAGGAACCCACAAGAAAGAGATTGTGTAAGAGGAAACACGTCGACTCCCCGGATGAGTCTCTCATGTCGGACACCAACCTCGAGGAGTCAGAGGGGTCCACCAAGTCGTCTTCTGAAGATATCACTTTTTCAGATATCCTTGAGATCTTAAAGCAGAGAGGTGGCTGACCCTCCAAATCCCCTTCTGATGAGGAGTCAGTGTTCCTGAAGGCTTTCGGGTCTCAACCCTCCTCCTCTTGGGTATCTCCCCCTTTTGATGAGCTACTAGATCTTGTCTGTCAAAAGGTGTGAGGAAACTCCTGACACTGTGGAACCGGTCCCTAGGAGACCAAATAAGTTTTTGTCCACTCCCACAGACAAGGAATATCTGACAAAAGGCGTTCCAGTAGATGCCATGGTGGTGGCAGCAGCCACCAAGAAGGAACTTGCTAAAACTTCGTCTACCGTCCAACCACCTAACAAGGAGTTCTGGGCCAATGACTGGTATGGGAAGCATGTGTTTTCCTCAGTGGCCTTTACTCTGTAGTTGCTGAACTACTTGATGCATTTTACAAGGTTCCAGAGAGATCTCCTAAAAGAGCTAGAAGAGTCTCTACAGGGTAGCGTTTCTGATGTCCTGGCACAGAAGGTCAATGCACAGATGTCTACCCTAAATTCCCTTACCAACTCCTCCATGAGGCTGATCTCATACGCAGCGGATGGAGCGAGCAGGGCAGTCAGTTCCGGAGTCTCTCTTAGGAGACACTCCTGGATGTGCTTCTGTAATTTCACGGCGGCCTTCAAGTCTATGTTCACCAAAGCCCCATTTGACGGTTCATTGTTATTCAGAACCAAGGTGAAGGACACTCTCATTAGGTGTGAGCAGGAAGGAAAAACCCTGTCTGCCATGGGAGTCCATTTTTCCATGCCTTCTTGACTTTACCCCAGGGGCCAGAAGGGTGGGAAAATGTGGTTCAGGAAGTCACAGAGGTTTTTTCAGGATGCACAAAGTGATTCCCCATCCAGAGGCAGGGGAGGGAGTGGAAATTCAGGTAGATGCTGCCCTAGAGGCAGAGGAGGCCCGCGTAACCAGGAGGACCGTGATTCCTTTCACGGTTCTCCCTACCAGCGCTCCTGAAGGGAGGCCCAACTGTGCACCTCAGGAGCCGGTCGGGGGTCACATTTCATTATTCCTGGAAAGCCTGGCAAGATGTCACCCAAGACGAGTGGGTATTAAAGATAATTTCTAGAGGTTATCATATTCCCTTCTCTTCTCCTCCCCCGCCAACCAAGAGAATTCCAGACATTTCACCCAGTCACAGGGATTCCGCAACTTTAGAAATAAAAAAGTTGCTTTCAAAGAGAGCCATCCAGCCTGTCCCCACAGACCAAGTAGGATTAGGGACTTACTCCAGATTCTTTTTGGTGCTGAAAAGAACAATGGACCTGAGACCCATCTTGGATCTCAGCTGATTGAACCTACATGTACAAAATCCAAGTTCTGCATGGTCACCTTATAGTCAATACTCCCTCTGTTAGGGAAAGATATGTGGATGTGCTCCATCATCCTCAAAGATGCTTACTACCATGTCAAGATGGACAGGGCATCGAGAAGTCATCTACGCTTCTGGCTGGGAGCCAGTCATTTTCATTTTCGCGCTCTACCCTTTGGTCTCACCACAGCCCCCAGGGTGTTCACCAAATGCATGGCAGTGGTAATGGCTCACTTGAGACGTCAGGGATTCCAAGTGTTTCCGTACCTGGATGACTGGCTCCTTTCTGCTACCACCAGGCATCTACTGTTACAGACCAGGGATGCCACCATTACACTGTGCCAAAGTTTAGGAATTACTCTAAATTGGGAAAAATCTGCCTTGTTGCCCTCGCAGCATGTCACTTTTATCGGCACCGAACTAGATACGGTGCTCATGAGGGCCTTCTTACCAGAAGAGAGAATTCAGGCTCTAAAACAGCAGGTCTACGCCTTACTACCATTGAGGAAGGTCAAGGCAAAAGTGGTCCTCAAGTTATTAGGGACCATGGCTGCCACGATCATGCTAGTTCCCCTTGCCAGACTACACATGAAGGTTCTTCAGTGGCTGCTTTTCACCCAATGGTCACTACAGCATCTTCCACTCTCCCATTCTATTCTGATTACGGACATGTGCAAGAAGGATCTACGCTGGTAGCTTCAGGCCAGTAATATCAACGTGAGCAAGCCTTTTGTCCCACCTTCCCCAGTTGCAACAGTGACCACAGATGCCTCCCAGATCGGGTGGGGGGCATTATCTGGGCAGGACAGTCCAAGGCACGTGGCAGGACCATGAGACCCATTTTCATATCAATATCTTGGAGATGAGAGCAGTGCTATTAGCGTTGCAAGCACTTCAGAGCTTTCTCCCTCTATGGACAATTGCAATCCACTCAGACAACATGTCAGTGGTATGGTATCTGAACAAGCAGGGAGGAACCAAATCATACCCTCTGTGCAGAGAGGCACTTCGAGTTTGGCAGTGGGCGGTGTCTTCCCAATGCTTTCTAATTGAAACGCATATACCGGGGATGTCCAACGTGATTGCTGACAGGCTGAGCAGAGCTATCCTAATGCCTCATGAGTGGTCCCTGAACAAATATGTTGCGGAGAAGATATTCCATAGATGGGGTCAGCCTTGCTGCGATCTATTTGCCAGCCCCCTCTATGCCACATGCAGCAGCTACTTTACCCTTATCCCCCCGGAGGGGGAGACACCCAGGGACGCTTTGGTTCACAATTGGCCCTCCGGTCTTCTGTATGCCTTTCTACCATTTCCTCTGATATCAAAGGTCATTCAGAAAGCACAGTCTTTGGGAAGCTAAATGATCCTGATTGCCCCCACTGGCCTCATCAGATTTGGTTTCCCTTCCTTCAGCCCTGTCTAATGGACCCAGATCCGGATCTGCTGACTGATATGTCAGGACAGTTCCATCCCTCCATCCAGACCATCAAGTTGACAGCTTGGCTGCTTCAGTTCTGTCCCTAGTCAGGCTTCATGATTTTTCCCCGGAAGTGGTCCACATTTCGTCATCTTCCCACAAGCCTTCTACCAGGAAAATTTATTCCAGTAAGTTGAAGAGATTCTCCATTTGGGCCCGTGAAAGACATACTGATCCTTATACAGCTCCTATTTTGGCAATATTAGAATTTCTTTCTGAACTGTTCAGTCAGGGGTCAGCTGCAGCAACCATTAAAGTGCAACTGGCAGCAATTTCTACCTTTCCCGTTGCTAATGAGCCCAACCTTATGGCTCAAAGGCTTTGTAGGGCCTTTCTGAAAGGGACAATGTTACTTCAACCTCCAGTCTTTGATCCAGTAATGCCATGGGACCTCAGTTTTGTTTTACAGATGCTCATCTCGACTCCCTTTGAGCCTGCAGCTACGTGTGACATTAAATTCTTCTCATGGTAGACAGTATTCTTGGTAGCCATAACTTCAGCTAGGCGGGACTCTGAGCTCCAAGCTTTATCAATTAAGCCACCTTATTTGGTGTTTCACAAAGATAGGGTCTCCTTAAGAACCAATCCTTCCTTTTTTCCAAAGGTTGCTTCTGTTGCCAATATCAACCAATCCATTGAGTTGCCTCTGTTTTTTCCTGAATTCTCTAACAAGGCAGAATTTAAGTTTCATCAGCTAGACGTTCATATACAATTGCGTTTCTATTTACATAGGACAAACGATTTCAGGAAATCAGATCAACTGTTTGTCTAGTTTTCAGACACTAGACTTGGGGTTCCTGTTTCTAAAGTAACTTTGTCTCTCTGGATTTCCAATTGCATCTCCTTTATTTATGCTTCCAATGGCAAAATATTACCCTTTAAAGTGAAGGTTCATTCTACACGATCTGTGGCTACCTCAACTGCTTTTCAGGCTAGAATGTCTATGGACGATATTTGTGCTGCAGCAACATGGGCTTCACCGCATACTTTTAGTAGTCACTACAAATTAGATCTGGTCTCTAGAGGCAAATCTTCCTTTGGTTCCACAGTGCTCAAGAGTATTTTTCACTGAGCCACCCTAGATCAAGGTGCTAGGGATGCTGTCCCAAGGG